>NW_027189146.1:812192-892560 GCF_040958095.1 Procambarus clarkii | reverse complement strand
GGCAATATTTTGCCGTTTTTCCACGTTTTTGTGAATTTTCAGTCTATGGGTATTAATTCATATATATACGATAAAAATTATGCAAACACATAATTGATTAGATAATAACCTTAAATACTTCATTTTCAATCATCTATTTGTTTCTCGTTAAAATACTGAGTAAAATATTGAAAAGGGGAGAAGTTCGGTTTTTATTGCATATATCGACGTTTCAGCCGGATTAGAGCGGTTTTACGTGTACATCTTCCCTCGGTAATATAAACGGAAAATCAGGAACATTTTGGTAATTCTAATGAAAACACATTGATTTTTATCATTTGTATTGGAAACAACATTGTCATATGTCTTTTCTTGGATCTAAATAATACGAAACCTCGCTCTGTGATTTGAAGTTAAAATCCTCAAATATGGTTAAATATTGACTTTTTTCACGTTTTTCATGTAGTTTGATATTACGTAAATATATTCATTTTTACCAATATTTCGATACTATTTCTTGTAGTATCACGATATGTGATTTGGCCTTCAAATCTTAGAATTTCGCATAATATTGCATTTTAAGCAAGTTTTCTTGCATTTTGTTTCGTACGAAAAATCATCGAATTATCAATATTTTGACGTTTATCATCCCCTTTTCCTTTATGTGACTTGAACAAAATATCATCGAATTAGGCAATATTTTGCCGTTTTCCACGTTTTTGTGAATTTACAGTCTATGGGTATTAATTCATATATATACGATAAAAATTATGCAAACACATAATTGATTAGATAATAACCTTAAATACTTCATTTTCAATCATCTATTTGTTTCTCGTTAAAATACTGAGTAAGATATTGAAAAGGGGAGAAGTTCGGTTTTTATTGCATATATCGACGTTTCAGCCAGAATAGAGCGATTTTCGTGTACATCTTCCCTCGGTAATATAAACGGAAAATCAGGAACATTTTAGTTAATTCTAATGATAACACATTGATTTTTATCATTTGTATTGGAAACAACATTGTCATATGTCTTTTCTTGGATCTAAATAATACGAAACCTCGCTCTGTGATTTGAAGTTAAAATCCTCAAATATGGTTAAATAGTGACTTTTTCACGTTTTTCATGTAGTTTGATACTTCGTAAATATATTCATTTTAACCAATATTTCGATTCTATTTCATGTAGAATCACGATATGTGATTTGACCGTCAAATATCACAATTTCGCAAAATATTGCATTTGAAGCAAGTTTTCTTGCATTTTGTTTCGTACGAAAAATCATCGAATTTAGCAATATTTTGACGTTTATCATCCCCTTTTCCTTTATGTGACTTAAACAAAATATCATCGAATTAGGCAATATTTTGCCGTTTTCCACATTTTTGTGAATTTACAGTCTATGGGTATTAATTCATATATATACGATAAAAATGATGCAAACGCATAATTGATTAGATAATAACCTTAAATACTTCATTTTCAATCATCTATTTGTTTCTCGTTAAAACACTGAGTAAAATATTGAAAAGGGGAGAAGTTCGGTTTTTATTGCATATATCGACGTTTCAGCCGGATTAGAGCGGTTTTACGTGTACATCTTCCCTCGGTAATATAAACGGAAAATCAGGAACATTTTTGGTAATTCTAATGAAAACACATTGATTTTTATCATTTGTATTGGAAACAACATTGTCATATGTCTTTTCTTGGATCTAAATAATACGAAACCTCGCTCTATGATTTGAAGTTAAAATCCTCAAATATGGTTAAATAGTGACTTTTTTCACCTTTTTCATGTAGTTTAATACTACGTAAATATATTCATTTTAACCAATATTTCGATTCTATTTCATGTAGAATCACGATATGTGATTTGGCCGTCATATATCAGAATTTCGCAAAATATTGCATTTTAAGCAAGTTTTCTTGCATTTGGTTTCGTACGAAAAATCATCGAATTTAGCAATATTTTGACGTTTATCATCCCCTTTTCCTTTGTGACTTAAACAAAATATCATCGAATTAGGCAATATTTTGCCGTTTCCCACGTTTTTGTGAATTTACAGTCTATGGGTATTAATTCATATATATACGATAAAAATGATGCAAACACATAATTGATTAGATAATAACCTTAAATACTTCATTTTCAATCATCTATTTGTTTCTCGTTAAAATACTGAGTAAGATATTGAAAAGGGGAGACGTTCTGTTTTTATTGCATATATCGACGTTTCAGCCGGAATAGAGCGATTTTCGTGTACATCTGCCATCGGTAATATAAACGGAAAATCAGTAACATTTTAGTTAATACTAATGAAAACACATTGATTTTTATCATTTGTATTGGAAACAACATTGTCATATGTCTTTTCATGGATCTAAATAATACGAAACCTCGCTCTGTGATTTGAAGTTAAAATCCTCAAATATGGTTAAATAGTGACTTTTTTCACCTTTTTCATGTAGTTTAATACTACGTAAATATATTCATTTTAACCAATATTTCGATTTTATTTCATGTAGAATCACGATATGTGATTTGGCCGTCATATATCAGAATTTCGCAAAATATTGCATTTTAAGCAAGTTTTCTTGCATTGGGTTTCGTACGAAAAATCATCGAATTTAGCAATATTTTGACGTTTATCATCCCCTTTTCCTTTATGTGACTTAAACAAAATATCATCGAATTAGGCAATATTTTGCCGTTTCCCACGTTTTTGTGAATTTACAGTCTATGGGTATTAATTCATATATATACGATAAAAATGATGCAAACACATAATTGATTAGATAATAACCTTAAATACTTCATTTTCAATCATCTATTTGTTTCTCGTTAAAATACTGAGTAAGATATTAAAAAGGGGAGACGTTCTGTTTTTATTGCACATATCGACGTTTCAGCCGGAATAGAGCGATTTTCGTGTACATCTGCCATCGGTAATATAAACGGAAAATCAGTAACATTTTAGTTATTACTAATGAAAACACATTGATTTTTATCATTTGTATTGGAAACAACATTGTCATATGTCTTTTAATGGATCTAAATAATACGAAACCTCGCTCTGTGATTTGAAGTTAAAATCCTCAAATATGGTTAAATATTGACTTTTTTCACGTTTTTCATGTAGTTTGATATTACGTAAATATATTCATTTTTACCAATATTTCGATACTATTTCATGTAGTATCACGATATGTGATTTGGCCTTCAAATCTCAGAATTTCTCATAATATTGCATTTTAAGCAAGTTTTCTTGCATTTTGTTTCGTACGAAAAATCATCGAATTTAGCAATATTTTGACGTTTATCATCCCCTTTTCCTTTATGTGATTTAAACAAAATATCATCGAATTAGGCAATATTTTGCCGTTTTTCCACGTTTTTGTGAATTTTCAGTCTATGGGTATTAATTCATATATATACGATAAAAATTATGCAAACACATAATTGATTAGATAATAACCTTAAATACTTCATTTTCAATCATCTATTTGTTTCTCGTTAAAATACTGAGTAAAATATTGAAAAGGGGAGAAGTTCGGTTTTTATTGCATATATCGACGTTTCAGCCGGATTAGAGCGGTTTTACGTGTACATCTTCCCTCGGTAATATAAACGGAAAATCAGGAACATTTTTGGTAATTCTAATGAAAACACATTGATTTTTATCATTTGTATTGGAAACAACATTGTCATATGTCTTTTCTTGGATCTAAATAATACGAAACCTCGCTCTATGATTTGAAGTTAAAATCCTCAAATATGGTTAAATAGTGACTTTTTTCACCTTTTTCATGTAGTTTAATACTACGTAAATATATTCATTTTAACCAATATTTCGATTGTATTTCATGTAGAATCACGATATGTGATTTGGCCGTCATATATCAGAATTTCGCAAAATATTGCATTTTAAGCAAGTTTTCTTGCATTTTGTTTCGTACGAAAAATCATCGAATTTAGCAATATTTTGACGTTTATCATCCCATTTTCCTTTATGTGACTTAAACAAAATATCATCGAATTAGGCAATATTTTGCCGTTTTCCACGTTTTTGTGAATTTACAGTCTATGGGTATTAATTCATATATATACGATAAAAATGATGCAAACACATAATTGATTAGATAATAACCTTAAATACTTCATTTTCAATCGTCTATTTGTTTCTCGTTAAAATACTGAGTAAGATATTGAAAAGGGGAGAAGTTCTGTTTTTATTGCATATATCGACGTTTCAGCCGGAATAGAGCGATTTTCGTGTACATCTTCCATCGGTAATATAAACGGAAAATCAGTAACATTTTAGTTAATACTAATGAAAACACATTGATTTTTATGATTTGTATTGGAAACAACATTGTCACATGTCTTTTCTTGGATCTAAATAATACGAAACCTCGCTCTGTGATTTGAAGTTAAAATCCTCAAATATGGTTAAATATTGACTTTTTTCACGTTTTTCATGTAGTTTGATATTACGTAAATATATTCATTTTTACCAATATTTCAAAACTATTTCATGTAGTATCACGATATGTGATTTGGCCTTCAAATCTTAGAATTTCGCATAATATTGCATTTTAAGCAAGTTTTCTTGCATTTTGTTTCGTACGAAAAATCATCGAATTTAGCAATATTTTGACGTTTATCATCCCCTTTTCCTTTATGTGACTTGAACAAAATATCATCGAATTAGGCAATATTTTGCCGTTTTCCACGTTTTTGTGAATTTACAGTCTATGGGTATTAATTCATATATATACGATAAAAATGATGCAAACACATAATTGATTAGATAATAACCTTAAATACTTCATTTTCAATCATCCATTTGTTTCTCGTTAAAATACTGAGTAAGATATTGAAAAGGGGAGAAGTTCTGTTTTTATTGCATATATCGACGTTTCAGCCGGAATAGAGCGATTTTCGTGTACATCTTCCATCGGTAATATAAACGGAAAATCAGTAACATTTTAGTTAATACTAATGAAAACACATTGATTTTTATGATTTGTATTGGAAACAACATTGTCATATGTCTTTTCTTGGATCTAAATAATACGAAACCTCGCTCTGTGATTTGAAGTTAAAATCCTCAAATATGGTTAAATATTTACTTTTTTCACGTTTTTCATGTAGTTTGATATTACGTAAATATATACATTTTTACCAATATTTCGATACTATTTCATGAAGTATCACGATATGTGATTTGGCCTTCAAATCTCAGAATTTCGCATAATATTGCATTTTAAGCAAGTTTTCTTGCATTTTGTTTCGTACGAAAAATCATCGAATTTAGCAATATTTTGACGTTTATCATCCCATTTTCCTTTATGTGATTTAAACAAAATATCATCGAATTAGGCAATATTTTGCCGTTTTTCCACGTTTTTGTGAATTTTCAGTCTATGGGTATTAATTCATATATATACGATAAAAATTATGCAAACACATAATTGATTAGATAATACCCTTAAATACTTCATTTTCAATCATCTATTTGTTTCTCGTTAAAATACTGAGTAAAATATTGAAAAGGGGAGAAGTTCTTTTTTTATTGCATATATCGACGTTTCAGCCGGATTAGAGCGGTTTTACGTGTACATCTTCCCTCGGTAATATAAACGGAAAATCAGGAACATTTTTGGTAATTCTAATGAAAACACATTGATTTTTATCATTTGTATTGGAAACAACATTGTCATATGTCTTTTCTTGGATCTAAATAATACGAAACCTCGCTCTATGATTTGAAGTTAAAATCCTCAAATATGGTTAAATAGTGACTTTTTCACGTTTTTCATGTAGTTTGATACTACGTAATTATATTCATTTTAACCAATATTTCGATTCTATTTCATGTAGAATCACGATATGTGATTTGGCCGTCAAATATCAGAATTTCCCAAAATATTGCATTTTAAGCAAGTTTTCTTGCATTTTGTTTCGTACGAAAGATCATCGAATTTAGCAATATTTTGACGTTTATCATCCCCTTTTCCTTTATGTGACTTAAACAAAATATCATCGAATTAGGCAATATTTTGCCGTTTTCCACGTTTTTGTGAATTTACAGTCTATGGGTATTAATTCATATATATACGATAAAAATTATGCAAACACATAATTGATTAGATAATAACCTTAAATACTTCATTTTCAATCATCTATTTGTTTCTCGTTAAAATACTGAGTAAGATATTGAAAAGGGGAGAAGTTCTGTTTTTATTGCATATATCGACGTTTCAGCCGGAATAGAGCGATTTTCGTGTACATCTTCCATCGGTAATATAAACGGAAAATCAGTAACATTTTAGTTAATACTAATGAAAACACATTGATTTTTATCATTTGTATTGGAAACAACATTGTCATATGTCTTTTCTTGGATCTAAATAATACGAAACCTCGCTCTGTGATTTGAAGTTAAAATCCTCAAATATGGTTATATATTGACTTTTTTCACGTTTTTCATGTAGTTTGATATTACGTAAATATATTCATTTTTACCAATATTTCGATACTATTTCATGTAGTATAACGATATGTGATTTGGCCTTCAAATCTCAGAATTTCGCATAATATTGCATTTTAAGCAAGTTTTCTTGCATTTTGTTTCGTACGAAAAATCATCGAATTTAGCAATATTTTGACGTTTATCATCCCCTTTTCCTTTATGTGATTTAAACAAAATATCATCGAATTAGGCAATATTTTGCCGTTTTTCCACGTTTTTGTGAATTTTCAGTTTATGGGTATTAATTCATATATATACGATAACAATTATGCAAACACATAATTGATTAGATAATAACCTTAAATACTTCATTTTCAATCATCTGTTTGTTTCTCGTTAAAATACTGAGTAAAATATTGAAAAGGGGAGAAGTTCGGTTTTTATTGCATATATCGACGTTTCAGCCGGATTAGAGCGGTTTTACGTGTACATCTTCCCTCGGTAATATAAACGGAAAATCAGGAACATTTTTGGTAATTCTAATGAAAACACATTGATTTTTATCATTTGTATTGGAAACAACATTGTCATATGTCTTTTCTTGGATCTAAATAATACGAAACCTCGCTCTATGATTTGAAGTTAAAATCCTCAAATATGGTTAAATAGTGACTTTTTTCACCTTTTTCATGTAGTTTAATACTACGTAAATATATTCATTTTAACCAATATTTCGATTGTATTTCATGTAGAATCACGATATGTGATTTGGCCGTCATATATCAGAATTTCGCAAAATATTGCATTTTAAGCAAGTTTTCTTGCATTTTGTTTCGTACGAAAAATCATCGAATTTAGCAATATTTTGACGTTTATCATCCCCTTTTCCTTTATGTGACTTAAACAAAATATCATCGAATTAGCCAATATTTTGCCGTTTTCCACATTTTTGTGAATTTACAGTCTATGGGTATTAATTCATATATATACGATAAAAATGATGCAAACGCATAATTGATTAGATAATAACCTTAAATACTTCATTTTCAATCATCTATTTGTTTCTCGTTAAAATACTGAGTAAAATATTGAAAAGGGGAGAAGTTCGGTTTTTATTGCATATATCGACGTTTCAGCCGGATTAGAGCGGTTTTACGTGTACATCTTCCCTCGGTAATATAAACGGAAAATCAGGAACATTTTTGGTAATTCTAATGAAAACACATTGATTTTTATCATTTGTATTGGAAACAACATTGTCATATGTCTTTTCTTGGATCTAAATAATACGAAACCTCGCTCTATGATTTGAAGATAAAATCCTCAAATATGGTTAAATAGTGACTTTTTTCACCTTTTTCATGTAGTTTAATACTACGTAAATATATTCATTTTAACCAATATTTCGATTCTATTTCATGTAGAATCACGATATGTGATTTGGCCGTCATATATCAGAATTTCGCAAAATATTGCATTTTAAACAAGTTTTCTTGCATTTGGTTTCGTACGAAAAATCATCGAATTTAGCAATATTTTGACGTTTATCATCCCCTTTTCCTTTATGTGACTTAAACAAAATATCATCGAATTAGGCAATATTTTGCCGTTTCCCACGTTTTTGTGAATTTACAGTCTATGGGTATTAATTCATATATATACGATAAAAATGATGCAAACACATAATTGATTAGATAATAACCTTAAATACTTCATTTTCAATCATCTATTTGTTTCTCGTTAAAATACTGAGTAAGATATTGAAAAGGGGAGACGTTCTGTTTTTATTGCATATATCGACGTTTCAGCCGGAATAGAGCGATTTTCGTGTACATCTGCCATCGGTAATATAAACGGAAAATCAGTAACATTTTAGTTAATACTAATGAAAACACATTGATTTTTATCATTTGTATTGGAAACAACATTGTCATATGTCTTTTCATGGATCTAAATAATACGAAACCTCGCTCTGTGATTTGAAGTTTAAATCCTCAAATATGGTTAAATATTGACTTTTTTCACCTTTTTCATGTAGTTTGATATTACGTAAATATATTCATTTTTACCAATATTTCGATACTATTTCATGTAGTATCACGATATGTGATTTGGCCTTCAAATCTCAGAATTTCGCATAATATTGCATTTTAAGCAAGTTTTCTTGCATTTTGTTTCGTACGAAAAATCATCGAATTTAGCAATATTTTGACGTTTATCATCCCCTTTTCCTTTATGTGATTTAAACAAAATATCATCGAATTAGGCAATATTTTGCCGTTTTTCCACGTTTTTGTGAATTTTCAGTCTATGGGTATTAATTCATATATATACGATAAAAATTATGCAAACACATAATTGATTAGATAATAACCTTAAATACTTCATTTTCAATCATCTATTTGTTTCTCGTTAAAATACTGAGTAAAATATTGAAAAGGGGAGAAGTTCGGTTTTTATTGCATATATCGACGTTTCAGCCGGATTAGAGCGGTTTTACGTGTACATCTTCCCTCGGTAATATAAACGGAAAATCAGGAACTTTTTTGGTAATTCTAATGAAAACACATTGATTTTTATCATTTGTATTGGAAACAACATTGTCATATGTCTTTTCTTGGATCTAAATAATTCGAAACCTCGCTCTATGATTTGAAGTTAAAATCCTCAAATATGGTTAAATAGTGACTTTTTTCACCTTTTTCATGTAGTTTAATACTACGTAAATATATTCATTTTAACCAATATTTCGATTCTATTTCATGTAGAATCACGATATGTGATTTGGCCGTCATATATCAGAATTTCGCAAAATATTGCATTTTAAGCAAGTTTTCTTGCATTTTGTTTCGTACGAAAAATCATCGAATTTAGCAATATTTTGACGTTTATCATCCCCTTTTCCTTTATGTGACTTAAACAAAATATCATCGAATTAGGCAATATTTTGCCGTTTTCCACGTTTTTGTGAATTTACAGTCTATGGGTATTAATTCATATATATACGATAAAAATGATGCAAACACATAATTGATTAGATAATAACCTTAAATACTTCATTTTCAATCGTCTATTTGTTTCTCGTTAAAATACTGAGTAAGATATTGAAAAGGGGAGAAGTTCTGTTTTTATTGCATATATCGACGTTTCAGCCGGAATAGAGCGATTTTCGTGTACATCTTCCATCGGTAATATAAACGGAAAATCAGTAACATTTTAGTTAATACTAATGAAAACACATTGATTTTTATGATTTGTATTGGAAACAACATTGTCACATGTCTTTTCTTGGATCTAAATAATACGAAACCTCGCTCTGTGATTTGAAGTTAAAATCCTCAAATATGGTTAAATATTGACTTTTTTCACGTTTTTCATGTAGTTTGATATTACGTAAATATATTCATTTTTACCAATATTTCAAAACTATTTCATGTAGTATCACGATATGTGATTTGGCCTTCAAATCTTAGAATTTCGCATAATATTGCATTTTAAGCAAGTTTTCTTCCATTTTGTTTCGTACGAAAAATCATCGAATTTAGCAATATTTTGACGTTTATCATCCCCTTTTCCTTTATGTGACTTGAACAAAATATCATCGAATTAGGCAATATTTTGCCGTTTTCCACGTTTTTGTGAATTTACAGTCTATGGGTATTAATTCATATATATACGATAAAAATGATGCAAACACATAATTGATTAGATAATAACCTTAAATACTTCATTTTCAATCATCCATTTGTTTCTCGTTAAAATACTGAGTAAGATATTGAAAAGGTGAGAAGTTCTGTTTTTATTGCATATATCGACGTTTCAGCCGGAATAGAGCGATTTTCGTGTACATCTTCCATCGGTAATATAAACGGAAAATCAGTAACATTTTAGTTAATACTAATGAAAACACATTGATTTTTATGATTTGTATTGGAAACAACATTGTCATATGTCTTTTCTTGGATCTAAATAATACGAAACCTCGCTCTGTGATTTGAAGTTAAAATCCTCAAATATGGTTAAATATTGACTTTTTTCACGTTTTTCATGTAGTTTGATATTACGTAAATATATTCATTTTTACCAATATTTCGATACTATTTCATGAAGTATCACGATATGTGATTTGGCCTTCAAATCTCAGAATTTCGCATAATATTGCATTTTAAGCAAGTTTTCTTGCATTTTGTTTCGTACGAAAAATCATCGAATTTAGCAATATTTTGACGTTTATCATCCCATTTTCCTTTATGTGATTTAAACAAAATATCATCGAATTAGGCAATATTTTGCCGTTTTTCCACGTTTTTGTGAATTTTCAGTCTATGGGTATTAATTCATATATATACGATAAAAATTATGCAAACACATAATTGATTAGATAATACCCTTAAATACTTCATTTTCAATCATCTATTTGTTTCTCGTTAAAATACTGAGTAAAATATTGAAAAGGGTAGAAGTTCGGTTTTTATTGCATATATCGACGTTTCAGCCGGATTAGAGCGGTTTTACGTGTACATCTTCCCTCGGTAATATAAACGGAAAATCAGGAACATTTTTGGTAATTCTAATGAAAACACATTGATTTTTATCATTTGTATTGGAAACAACATTGTCATATGTCTTTTCTTGGATCTAAATAATACGAAACCTCGCTCTATGATTTGAAGTTAAAATCCTCAAATATGGTTAAATAGTGACTTTTTCACGTTTTTCATGTAGTTTGATACTACGTAATTATATTCATTTTAACCAATATTTCGATTCTATTTCATGTAGAATCACGATATGTGATTTGGCCGTCAAATATCAGAATTTCCCAAAATATTGCATTTTAAGCAAGTTTTCTTGCATTTTGTTTCGTACGAAAGATCATCGAATTTAGCAATATTTTGACGTTTATCATCCCCTTTTCCTTTATGTGACTTAAACAAAATATCATCGAATTAGGCAATATTTTGCCGTTTTCCACGTTTTTGTGAATTTACAGTCTATGGGTATTAATTCATATATATACGATAAAAATTATGCAAACACATAATTGATTAGATAATAACCTTAAATACTTCATTTTCAATCATCTATTTGTTTCTCGTTAAAATACTGAGTAAGATATTGAAAAGGGGAGAAGTTCTGTTTTTATTGCATATATCGACGTTTCAGCCGGAATAGAGCGATTTTCGTGTACATCTTCCATCGGTAATATAAACGGAAAATCAGTAACATTTTAGTTAATACTAATGAAAACACATTGATTTTTATCATTTGTATTGGAAACAACATTGTCATATGTCTTTTCTTGGATCTAAATAATACGAAACCTCGCTCTGTGATTTGAAGTTAAAATCCTCAAATATGGTTATATATTGACTTTTTTCACGTTTTTCATGTAGTTTGATATTACGTAAATATATTCATTTTTACCAATATTTCGATACTATTTCATGTAGTATAACGATATGTGATTTGGCCTTCAAATCTCAGAATTTCGCATAATATTGCATTTTAAGCAAGTTTTCTTGCATTTTGTTTCGTACGAAAAATCATCGAATTTAGCAATATTTTGACGTTTATCATCCCCTTTTCCTTTATGTGATTTAAACAAAATATCATCGAATTAGGCAATATTTTGCCGTTTTTCCACGTTTTTGTGAATTTTCAGTTTATGGGTATTAATTCATATATATACGATAACAATTATGCAAACACATAATTGATTAGATATTAACCTTAAATACTTCATTTTCAATCATCTGTTTGTTTCTCGTTAAAATACTGAGTAAAATATTGAAAAGGGGAGAAGTTCGGTTTTTATTGCATATATCGACGTTTCAGCCGGATTAGAGCGGTTTTACGTGTACATCTTCCCTCGGTAATATAAACAGAAAATCAGGAACATTTTTGGTAATTCTAATGAAAACACATTGATTTTTATCATTTGTATTGGAAACAACATTGTCATATGTCTTTTCTTGGATCTAAATAATACGAAACCTCGCTCTATGATTTGAAGTTAAAATCCTCAAATATGGTTAAATAGTGACTTTTTTCACCTTTTTCATGTAGTTTAATACTACGTAAATATATTCATTTTAACCAATATTTCGATTGTATTTCATGTAGAATCACGATATGTGATTTGGCCGTCATATATCAGAATTTCGCAAAATATTGCATTTTAAGCAAGTTTTCTTGCATTTTGTTTCGTACGAAAAATCATCGAATTTAGCAATATTTTGACGTTTATCATCCCCTTTTCCTTTATGTGACTTAAACAAAATATCATCGAATTAGCCAATATTTTGCCGTTTTCCACATTTTTGTGAATTTACAGTCTATGGGTATTAATTCATATATATACGATAAAAATGATGCAAACGCATAATTGATTAGATAATAACCTTAAATACTTCATTTTCAATCATCTATTTGTTTCTCGTTAAAATACTGAGTAAAATATTGAAAAGGGGAGAAGTTCGGTTTTTATTGCATATATCGACGTTTCAGCCGGATTAGAGCGGTTTTACGTGTACATCTTCCCTCGGTAATATAAACGGAAAATCAGGAACATTTTTGGTAATTCTAATGAAAACACATTGATTTTTATCATTTGTATTGGAAACAACATTGTCATATGTCTTTTCTTGGATCTAAATAATACGAAACCTCGCTCTATGATTTGAAGTTAAAATCCTCAAATATGGTTAAATAGTGACTTTTTTCACCTTTTTCATGTAGTTTAATACTACGTAAATATATTCATTTTAACCAATATTTCGATTCTATTTCATGTAGAATCACGATATGTGATTTGGCCGTCATATATCAGAATTTCGCAAAATATTGCATTTTAAGCAAGTTTTCTTGCATTTGGTTTCGTACGAAAAATCATCGAATTTAGCAATATTTTGACGTTTATCATCCCCTTTTCCTTTATGTGACTTAAACAAAATATCATCGAATTAGGCAATATTTTGCCGTTTCCCACGTTTTTGTGAATTTACAGTCTATGGGTATTAATTCATATATATATGATAAAAATGATGCAAACACATAATTGATTAGATAATAACCTTAAATACTTCATTTTCAATCATCTATTTGTTTCTCGTTAAAATACTGAGTAAGATATTGAAAAGGGGAGACGTTCTGTTTTTATTGCATATATCGACGTTTCAGCCGGAATAGAGCGATTTTCGTGTACATCTGCCATCGGTAATATAAACGGAAAATCAGTAACATTTTAGTTAATACTAATGAAAACACATTGATTTTTATCATTTGTATTGGAAACAACATTGTCATATGTCTTTTCATGGATCTAAATAATACGAAACCTCGCTCTGTGATTTGAAGTTAAAATCCTCAAATATGGTTAAATATTGACTTTTTTCACGTTTTTCATGTAGTTTGATATTACGTAAATATATTCATTTTTACCAATATTTCGATACTATTTCATGTAGTATCACGATATGTGATTTGGCCTTCAAATCTCAGAATTTCGCATAATATTGCATTTTAAGCAAGTTTTCTTGCATTTTGTTTCGTACGAAAAATCATCGAATTTAGCAATATTTTGACGTTTATCATCCCCTTTTCCTTTATGTGATTTAAACAAAATATCATCGAATTAGGCAATATTTTGCCGTTTTTCCACGTTTTTGTGAATTTTCAGTCTATGGGTATTAATTCATATATATACGATAAAAATGATGCAAACACATAATTGATTAGATAATAACCTTAAATACTTCATTTTCAATCATCTATTTGTTTCTCGTTAAAATACTGAGTAAAATATTGAAAAGGGGAGAAGTTCGGTTTTTATTGCATATATCGACGTTTCAGCCGGATTAGAGCGGTTTTACGTGTACATCTTCCCTCGGTAATATAAACGGAAAATCAGGAACATTTTTGGTAATTCTAATGAAAACACATTGATTTTTATCATTTGTATTGGAAACAACATTGTCATATGTCTTTTCTTGGATCTAAATAATACGAAACCTCGCTCTATGATTTGAAGTTAAAATCCTCAAATATGGTTAAATAGTGACTTTTTTCACCTTTTTCATGTAGTTTAATACTACGTAAATATATTCATTTTAACCAATATTTCGATTCTATTTCATGTAGAATCACGATATGTGATTTGGCCGTCATATATCAGAATTTCGCAAAATATTGCATTTTAAGCAAGTTTTCTTGCATTTTGTTTCGTACGAAAAATCATCGAATTTAGCAATATTTTGACGTTTATCATCCCCTTTTCCTTTATGTGACTTAAACAAAATTTCATCGAATTAGGCAATATTTTGCCGTTTTCCACGTTTTTGTGAATTTACAGTCTATGGGTATTAATTCATATATATACGATAAAAATGATGCAAACACATAATTGATTAGATAATAACCTTAAATACTTCATTTTCAATCGTCTATTTGTTTCTCGTTAAAATACTGAGTAAGATATTGAAAAGGGGAGAAGTTCTGTTTTTATTGCATATATCGACGTTTCACCCGGAATAGAGCGATTTTCGTGTACATCTTCCATCGGTAATATAAACGGAAAATCAGTAACATTTTAGTTAATACTAATGAAAACACATTGATTTTTATGATTTGTATTGGAAACAACATTGTCACATGTCTTTTCTTGGATCTAAATAATACGAAACCTCGCTCTGTGATTTGAAGTTAAAATCCTCAAATATGGTTAAATATTGACTTTTTTCACGTTTTTCATGTAGTTTGATATTACGTAAATATATTCATTTTTACCAATATTTCGATACTATTTCATGAAGTATCACGATATGTGATTTGGCCTTCAAATCTCAGAATTTCGCATAATATTGCATTTTAAGCAAGTTTTCTTGCATTTTGTTTCGTACGAAAAATCATCGAATTTAGCAATATTTTGACGTTTATCATCCCATTTTCCTTTATGTGATTTAAACAAAATATCATCGAATTAGGCGATATTTTGCCGTTTTTCCACGTTTTTGTGAATTTTCAGTCTATGGGTATTAATTCATATATATACGATAAAAATTATGCAAACACATAATTGATTAGATAATACCCTTAAATACTTCATTTTCAATCATCTATTTGTTTCTCGTTAAAATACTGAGTAAAATATTGAAAAGGGTAGAAGTTCGGTTTTTATTGCATATATCGACGTTTCAGCCGGATTAGAGCGGTTTAACGTGTACATCTTCCCTCGGTAATATAAACGGAAAATCAGGAACATTTTTGGTAATTCTAATGAAAACACATTGATTTTTATCATTTGTATTGGAAACAACATTGTCATATGTCTTTTCTTGGATCTAAATAATACGAAACCTCGCTCTATGATTTGAAGTTAAAATCCTCAAATATGGTTAAATAGTGACTTTTTCACGTTTTTCATGTAGTTTGATACTACGTAATTATATTCATTTTAACCAATATTTCGATTCTATTTCATGTAGAATCACGATATGTGATTTGGCCGTCAAATATCAGAATTTCCCAAAATATTGCATTTTAAGCAAGTTTTCTTGCATTTTGTTTCGTACGAAAGATCATCGAATTTAGCAATATTTTGACGTTTATCATCCCCTTTTCCTTTATGTGACTTAAACAAAATATCATCGAATTAGGCAATATTTTGCCGTTTTCCACGTTTTTGTGAATTTACAGTCTATGGGTATTAATTCATATATATACGATAAAAATTATGCAAACACATAATTGATTAGATAATAACCTTAAATACTTCATTTTCAATCATCTATTTGTTTCTCGTTAAAATACTGAGTAAGATATTGAAAAGGGGAGAAGTTCTGTTTTTATTGCATATATCGACGTTTCAGCCGGAATAGAGCGATTTTCGTGTACATCTTCCATCGGTAATATAAACGGAAAATCAGTAACATTTTAGTTAATATTAATGAAAACACATTGATTTTTATCATTTGTATTGGAAACAACATTGTCATATGTCTTTTCTTGGATCTAAATAATACGAAACCTCGCTCTGTGATTTGAAGTTAAAATCCTCAAATATGGTTATATATTGACTTTTTTCACGTTTTTCATGTAGTTTGATATTACGTAAATATATTCATTTTTACCAATATTTCGATACTATTTCATGTAGTATAACGATATGTGATTTGGCCTTCAAATCTCAGAATTTCGCATAATATTGCATTTTAAGCAAGTTTTCTTGCATTTTGTTTCGTACGAAAAATCATCGAATTTAGCAATATTTTGACGTTTATCATCCCCTTTTCCTTTATGTGATTTAAACAAAATATCATCGAATTAGGCAATATTTTGCCGTTTTTCCACGTTTTTGTGAATTTTCAGTCTATGGGTATTAATTCATATATATACGATAAAAATTATGCAAACACATAATTGATTAGATAATATCCTTAAATACTTCATTTTCAATCTTCTATTTGTTTCTCGTTAAAATACTGAGTAAAATATTGAAAAGGGGAGAAGTTCGGTTTTTATTGCATATATCGACGTTTCAGCCGGATTAGAGCGGTTTTACGTGTACATCTTCCCTCGGTAATATAAACGGAAAATCAGGAACATTTTTGTTAATTCTAATGAAAACACATTGATTTTTATCATTTGTATTGGAAACAACATTGTCATATGTCTTTTCTTGGATCTAAATAATACGAAACCTCGCTCTATGATTTGAAGTTAAAATCCTCAAATATGGTTAAATAGTGACTTTTTTCACCTTTTTCATGTAGTTTAATACTACGTAAATATATTCATTTTAACCAATATTTCGATTGTATTTCATGTAGAATCACGATATGTGATTTGGCCGTCATATATCAGAATTTCGCAAAATATTGCATTTTAAGCAAGTTTTCTTGCATTTTGTTTCGTACGAAAAATCATCGAATTTAGCAATATTTTGACGTTTATCATCCCCTTTTCCTTTATGTGACTTAAACAAAATATCATCGAATTAGCCAATATTTTGCCGTTTTCCACATTTTTGTGAATTTACAGTCTATGGGTATTAATTCATATATATACGATAAAAATGATGCAAACGCATAATTGATTAGATAATAACCTTAAATACTTCATTTTCAATCATCTATTTGTTTCTCGTTAAAATACTGAGTAAAATATTGAAAAGGGGAGAAGTTCGGTTTTTATTGCATATAACGACGTTTCAGCCGGATTAGAGCGGTTTTACGTGTACATCTTCCCTCGGTAATATAAACGGAAAATCAGGAACATTTTTGGTAATTCTAATGAAAACACATTGATTTTTATCATTTGTATTGGAAACAACATTGTCATATGTCTTTTCTTGGATCTAAATAATACGAAACCTCGCTCTATGATTTGAAGTTAAAATCCTCAAATATGGTTAAATAGTGACTTTTTTCACCTTTTTCATGTAGTTTAATACTACGTAAATATATTCATTTTAACCAATATTTCGATTCTATTTCATGTAGAATCACGATATGTGATTTGGCCGTCATATATCAGAATTTCGCAAAATATTGCATTTTAAGCAAGTTTTCTTGCATTTGGTTTCGTACGAAAAATCATCGAATTTAGCAATATTTTGACGTTTATCATCCCCTTTTCCTTTATGTGACTTAAACAAAATATCATCGAATTAGGCAATATTTTGCCGTTTCCCACGTTTTTGTGAATTTACAGTCTATGGGTATTAATTCATATATATACGATAAAAATTATGCAAACACATAATTGATTAGATAATAACCTTAAATACTTCATTTTCAATCATCTATTTGTTTCTCGTTAAAATACTGAGTAAGATATTGAAAAGGGGAGAAGTTCTGTTTTTATTGCATATATCGACGTTTCAGCCGGAATAGAGCGATTTTCGTGTACATCTTCCATCGGTAATATAAACGGAAAATCAGTAACATTTTAGTTAATATTAATGAAAACACATTGATTTTTATCATTTGTATTGGAAACAACATTGTCATATGTCTTTTCTTGGATCTAAATAATACGAAACCTCGCTCTGTGATTTGAAGTTAAAATCCTCAAATATGGTTATATATTGACTTTTTTCACGTTTTTCATGTAGTTTGATATTACGTAAATATATTCATTTTTACCAATATTTCGATACTATTTCATGTAGTATAACGATATGTGATTTGGCCTTCAAATCTCAGAATTTCGCATAATATTGCATTTTAAGCAAGTTTTCTTGCATTTTGTTTCGTACGAAAAATCATCGAATTTAGCAATATTTTGACGTTTATCATCCCCTTTTCCTTTATGTGATTTAAACAAAATATCATCGAATTAGGCAATATTTTGCCGTTTTTCCACGTTTTTGTGAATTTTCAGTCTATGGGTATTAATTCATATATATACGATAAAAATTATGCAAACACATAATTGATTAGATAATATCCTTAAATACTTCATTTTCAATCTTCTATTTGTTTCTCGTTAAAATACTGAGTAAAATATTGAAAAGGGGAGAAGTTCGGTTTTTATTGCATTTATCGACGTTTCAGCCGGATTAGAGCGGTTTTACGTGTACATCTTCCCTCGGTAATATAAACGGAAAATCAGGAACATTTTTGTTAATTCTAATGAAAACACATTGATTTTTATCATTTGTATTGGAAACAACATTGTCATATGTCTTTTCTTGGATCTAAATAATACGAAACCTCGCTCTATGATTTGAAGTTAAAATCCTCAAATATGGTTAAATAGTGACTTTTTTCACCTTTTTCATGTAGTTTAATACTACGTAAATATATTCATTTTAACCAATATTTCGATTGTATTTCATGTAGAATCACGATATGTGATTTGGCCGTCATATATCAGAATTTCGCAAAATATTGCATTTTAAGCAAGTTTTCTTGCATTTTGTTTCGTACGAAAAATCATCGAATTTAGCAATATTTTGACGTTTATCATCCCCTTTTCCTTTATGTGACTTAAACAAAATATCATCGAATTAGCCAATATTTTGCCGTTTTCCACATTTTTGTGAATTTACAGTCTATGGGTATTAATTCATATATATACGATAAAAATGATGCAAACGCATAATTGATTAGATAATAACCTTAAATACTTCATTTTCAATCATCTATTTGTTTCTCGTTAAAATACTGAGTAAAATATTGAAAAGGGGAGAAGTTCGGTTTTTATTGCATATAACGACGTTTCAGCCGGATTAGAGCGGTTTTACGTGTACATCTTCCCTCGGTAATATAAACGGAAAATCAGGAACATTTTTGGTAATTCTAATGAAAACACATTGATTTTTATCATTTGTATTGGAAACAACATTGTCATATGTCTTTTCTTGGATCTAAATAATACGAAACCTCGCTCTATGATTTGAAGTTAAAATCCTCAAATATGGTTAAATAGTGACTTTTTTCACCTTTTTCATGTAGTTTAATACTACGTAAATATATTCATTTTAACCAATATTTCGATTCTATTTCATGTAGAATCACGATATGTGATTTGGCCGTCATATATCAGAATTTCGCAAAATATTGCATTTTAAGCAAGTTTTCTTGCATTTGGTTTCGTACGAAAAATCATCGAATTTAGCAATATTTTGACGTTTATCATCCCCTTTTCCTTTATGTGACTTAAACAAAATATCATCGAATTAGGCAATATTTTGCCGTTTCCCACGTTTTTGTGAATTTACAGTCTATGGGTATTAATTCATATATATACGATAAAAATGATGCAAACACATAATTGATTAGATAATAACCTTAAATACTTCATTTTCAATCATCTATTTGTTTCTCGTTAAAATACTGAGTAAGATATTGAAAAGGGGAGACGTTCTGTTTTTATTGCATATATCGACGTTTCAGCCGGAATAGAGCGATTTTCGTGTGCATCTTCCATCGGTAATATAAACGGAAAATCAGTAACATTTTAGTTAATACTAATGAAAACACATTGATTTTTATGATTTGTATTGGAAACAACATTGTCACATGTCTTTTTTTGGATCTAAATAATACGAAACCTCGCTCTGTGATTTGAAGTTAAAATCCTCAAATATGGTTAAATATTGACTTTTTTCACGTTTTTCATGTAGTTTGATATTACGTAAATATATTCATTTTTACCAATATTTCAAAACTATTTCATGTAGTATCACGATATGTGATTTGGCCTTCAAATCTTAGAATTTCGCATAATATTGCATTTTAAGCAAGTTTTCTTGCATTTTGTTTCGTACGAAAAATCATCGAATTTAGCAATATTTTGACGTTTATCATCCCCTTTTCCTTTATGTGACTTGAACAAAATATCATCGAATTAGGCAATATTTTGCCGTTTTCCACGTTTTTGTGAATTTACAGTCTATGGGTATTAATTCATATATATACGATAAAAATGATGCAAACACATAATTGATTAGATAATAACCTTAAATACTTCATTTTCAATCATCCATTTGTTTCTCGTTAAAATACTGAGTAAGATATTGAAAAGGTGAGAAGTTCTGTTTTTATTGCATATATCGACGTTTCAGCCGGAATAGAGCGATTTTCGTGTACATCTTCCATCGGTAATATAAACGGAAAATCAGTAACATTTTAGTTAATACTAATGAAAACACATTGATTTTTATGATTTGTATTGGAAACAACATTGTCATATGTCTTTTCTTGGATCTAAATAATACGAAACCTCGCTCTGTGATTTGAAGTTAAAATCCTCAAATATTTTTAAATATTGACTTTTTTCACGTTTTTCATGTAGTTTGATATTACGTAAATATATTCATTTTTACCAATATTTCGATACTATTTCATGTAGTATAACGATATGTGATTTGGCCTTCAAATCTCAGAATTTCGCATAATATTGCATTTTAAGCAAGTTTTCTTGCATTTTGTTTCGTACGAAAAATCATCGAATTTAGCAATATTTTGACGTTTATCATCCCCTTTTCCTTTATGTGATTTAAACAAAATATCATCGAATTAGGCAATATTTTGCCGTTTTTCCACGTTTTCGTGAATTTTCAGTCTATGGGTATTAATTCATATATATACGATAAAAATTATGCAAACACATAATTGATTAGATAATAACCTTAAATACTTCATTTTCAATCATCTATTTGTTTCTCGTTAAAATACTGAGTAAAATATTGAAAAGGGGAGAAGTTCGGTTTTTATTGCATATATCGACGTTTCAGCCGGATTAGAGCGGTTTTACGTGTACATCTTCCCTCGGTAATATAAACGGAAAATCAGGAACATTTTTGGTAATTCTAATGAAAACACATTGATTTTTATCATTTGTATTGGAAACAACATTGTCATGTCTTTTCTTGGATCTAAATAATACGAAACCTCGCTCTATGATTTGAAGTTAAAATCCTCAAATATGGTTAAATAGTGACT
Organism: Procambarus clarkii; assembly: GCF_040958095.1. Taxonomy (NCBI): domain Eukaryota; kingdom Metazoa; phylum Arthropoda; class Malacostraca; order Decapoda; family Cambaridae; genus Procambarus; species Procambarus clarkii. Next base: position 870,646 of record NW_027189146.1, on the reverse strand, counting down.
TTTTTCACCTTTTTCATGTAGTTTAATACTACGTAAATGTATTCATTTTAACCAATATTTCGATTCTATTTCATGTAGAATCACGATATGTGATTTGGCCGTCAAATATCAGAATTTCGCAAAATATTGCATTTTAAGCAAGTTTTCTTGCATTTTGTTTCGTACGAAAAATCATCGAATTTAGCAATATTTTGACGTTTATCATCCCCTTTTCCTTTATGTGACTTAAACAAAATATCATCGAATTAGGCAATATTTTGCCGTTTTCCACGTTTTTGAGAATTTACAGTCTATGGGTATTAATTCATATATATACGATAAAAATGATGCAAACACATAATTGATTAGATAATAACCTTAAATACTTCATTTTCAATCATCTATTTGTTTCTCGTTAAAATACTGAGTAAGATATTGAAAAGGGGAGAAGTTCTGTTTTTATTGCATATATCGACGTTTCAGCCGGAATAGAGCGATTTTCGTGTACATCTTCCATCGGTAATATAAACGGAAAATCAGTAACATTTTAGTTAATACTAATGAAAACACATTGATTTTTATCATTTGTATTGGAAACAACATTGTCATATGTCTTTTCTTGGATCTAAATAATACGAAACCTCGCTCTGTGATTTGAAGTTAAAATCCTCAAATATGGTTATATATTGACTTTTTTCACGTTTTTCATGTAGTTTGATATTACGTAAATATATTCATTTTAACAAATATTTCGATACTATTTCATGTAGTATAACGATATGTGATTTGGCCTTCAAATCTCAGAATTTCGCATAATATTGCATTTTAAGCAAGTTTTCTTGCATTTTGTTTCGTACGAAAAATCATCGAATTTAGCAATATTTTGACGTTTATCATCCCCTTTTCCTTTATGTGACTTAAACAAAATATAATCGAATTAGGCAATATTTTGCCGTTTCCCACGTTTTTGTGAATTTACAGTCTATGGGTATTAATTCATATATATAAGATAAAAATGATGCAAACACATAATTGATTAGATAATAACCTTAAATACTTCATTTTCAATCATCTATTTGTTTCTCGTTAAAATACTGAGTAAAATATTGAAAAGGGGAGAAGTTCGGTTTTTATTGCATATATCGACGTTTCAGCCGGATTAGAGCGGTTTTACGTGTACATCTTATCTCGGTAATATAAACGGAAAATCAGGAACATTTTTGTTAATTCTAATGAAAACACATTGATTTTTATCATTTGTATTGGAAACAACATTGTCATATGTCTTTTCTTGGATCTAAATAATACGAAACCTCGCTCTATGATTTGAAGTTAAAATCCTCAAATATGGTTAAATAGTGACTTTTTCACCTTTTTCATGTAGTTTAATACTACGTAAATATATTCATTTTAACCAATATTTCGATTCTATTTCATGTAGAATCACGATATGTGATTTGGCCGTCATATATCAGAATTTCGCAAAATATTGCATTTGAAGCAAGTTTTCTTGCATTTTGTTTCGTACGAAAAATCATCGAATTTAGCAATATTTTGACGTTTATCATCCCCTTTTCCTTTATGTGACTTAAACAAAATATCATCGAATTAGGCAATATTTTGCCGTTTTCCACGTTTTTGTGAATTTACAGTCTATGGGTATTAATTCATATATATACGATAAAAATGATGCAAACACATAATTGATTAGATAATAACCTTAAATACTTCATTTTCAATCATCTATTTGTTTCTCGTTAAAATACTGAGTAAGATATTGAAAAGGGGAGAAGGTCTGTTTTTTTTGCATATATCGACGTTTCAGCCGGAATAGAGCGATTTTCGTGTACATCTGCCATCGGTAATATAAACGGAAAATCAGTAACATTTTAGTTAATACTAATGAAAACACATTTATTTTTATCATTTGTATTGGAAACAACATTGTCATATGTCTTTTCTTGGATCTAAATAATACGAAACCTCGCTCTGATTTGAAGTTAAAATCCTCAAATATGGTTAAATATTGACTTTTTTCACGTTTTTCACATAGTTTGATATTACGTAAATATATTCATTTTTACCAATATTTCGATACTATTTCATGTAGTATCACGATATGTGATTTGGCCTTCAAATCTTAGAATTTCGAATAATATTGCATTTTAAGCAAGTTTTCTTGCATTTTGTTTCGTACGAAAAATCATCGAATTTAGCAATATTTTGACGTTTATCATCCCCTTTTCCTTTATGTGACTTAAACAAAATATCATCGAATTAGGCAATATTTTGCCGTTTTCCACGTTTTTGTGAATTTACAGTCTATGGGTATTAATTCATATATATACGATAAAAATTATGCAAACACATAATTGATTAGATAATAACCTTAAATACTTCATTTTCAATCATCTATTTGTTTCTCGTTAAAATACTGAGTAAAATATTGAAAAGGGGAGAAGTTCGGTTTTTATTGCATATATCGACGTTTCAGCCGGATTAGAGCGGTTTTACGTGTACATCTTCCCTCGGTAATATAAACGGAAAATCAGGAACATTTTTGGTAATTCTAATGAAAACACATTGATTTTTATCATTTGTATTGGAAACAACATTGTCATATGTCTTTTCTTGGATCTAAATAATACGAAACCTCGCTCTGTGATTTGAAGTTAAAATCCTCAAATATGGTTAAATATTGACTTTTTTCACGTTTTTCATGTAGTTTGATATTACGTAAATATATTCATTTTTACCAATATTTCGATACTATTTCTTGTAGTATCACGATATGTGATTTGGCCTTCAAATCTTAGAATTTCGCATAATATTGCATTTTAAGCAAGTTTTCTTGCATTTTGTTTCGTACGAAAAATCATCGAATTTAGCAATATTTTGACGTTTATCATCCCCTTTTCCTTTATGTGACTTGAACAAAATATCATCGAATTAGGCAATATTTTGCCGTTTTCCACGTTTTTGTGAATTTACAGTCTATGGGTATTAATTCATATATATACGATAAAAATTATGCAAACACATAATTGATTAGATAATAACCTTAAATACTTCATTTTCAATCATCTATTTGTTTCTCGTTAAAATACTGAGTAAGATATTGAAAAGGGGAGAAGTTCGTTTTTTTTTGCATATATCGACGTTTCAGCCAGAATAGAGCGATTTTCGTGTACATCTTCCCTCGGTAATATAAACGGAAAATCAGGAACATTTTAGTTAATTCTAATGATAACACATTGATTTTTATCATTTGTATTGGAAACAACATTGTCATATGTCTTTTCTTGGATCTAAATAATACGAAACCTCGCTCTGTGATTTGAAGTTAAAATCCTCAAATATGGTTAAATAGTGACTTTTTCACGTTTTTCATGTAGTTTGATACTACGTAAATATATTCATTTTAACCAATATTTCAATTCTATTTCATGTAGAATCACGATATGTGATTTGACCGTCAAATATCACAATTTCGCAAAATATTGCATTTGAAGCAAGTTTTCTTGCATTTTGTTTCGTACGAAAAATCATCGAATTTAGCAATATTTTGATGTTTGTCATCCCCTTTTCCTTTATGTGACTTAAACAAAATATCATCGAATTAGGCAATATTTTGCCGTTTTCCACGTTTTTGTGAATTTACAGTCTATGGGTATTAATTCATATATATACGATAAAAATGATGCAAACGCATAATTGATTAGATAATAACCTTAAATACTTCATTTTCAATCATCTATTTGTTTCTCGTTAAAACACTGAGTAAAATATTGAAAAGGGGAGAAGTTCGGTTTTTATTGCATATATCGACGTTTCAGCCGGATTAGAGCGGTTTTACGTGTACATCTTCCCTCGGTAATATAAACGGAAAATCAGGAACATTTTTGGTAATTCTAATGAAAACACATTGATTTTTATCATTTGTATTGGAAACAACATTGTCATATGTCTTTTCTTGGATCTAAATAATACGAAACCTCGCTCTATGATTTGAAGTTAAAATCCTCAAATATGGTTAAATAGTGACTTTTTTCACCTTTTTCATGTAGTTTAATACTACGTAAATATATTCATTTTAACCAATATTTCGATTCTATTTCATGTAGAATCACGATATGTGATTTGGCCGTCATATATCAGAATTTCGCAAAATATTGCATTTTAAGCAAGTTTTCTTGCATTTTGTTTCGTACGAAAAATCATCGAATTTAGCAATATTTTGACGTTTATCATCACCTTTTCCTTTATGTGACTTAAACAAAATATAATCGAATTAGGCAATATTTTGCCGTTTCCCACGTTTTTGTGAATTTACAGTCTATGGGTATTAATTCATATATATACGATAAAAATGATGCAAACACATAATTGATTAGATAATAACCTTAAATACTTCATTTTCAATCATCTATTTGTTTCTCGTTAAAATACTGAGTAAGATATTGAAAAGGGGAGAAGTTCGGTTTTTATTGCATATATCGACGTTTCAGCCGGAATAGAGCGATTTTCGTGTACATCTGCCATCGGTAATATAAACGGAAAATCAGTAACATTTTAGTTAATACTAATGAAAACACATTGATTTTTATCATTTGTATTGGAAACAACATTGGCATATGTCTTTTCTTGGATCTAAATAATACGAAACCTCGCTCTGTGATTTGAAGTTAAAATCCTCAAATATGGTTAAATATTGACTTCTTTCACGTTTTTCATGTAGTTTGATATTACGTAAATATATTCATTTTTACCAATATTTCGATACTATTTCATGTAGTATCACGATATGTGATTTGGCCTTCAAATCTCAGAATTTCGCATAATATTGCATTTTAAGCAAGTTTTCTTGCATTTTGTTTCGTACGAAAAATCATCGAATTTAGCAATATTTTGACGTTTATCATCCCCTTTTCCTTTATGTGATTTAAACAAAATATCATCGAATTAGGCAATATTTTGCCGTTTTTCCACGTTTTTGTGAATTTTCAGTCTATGGGTATTAATTCATATATATACGATAAAAATTATGCAAACACATAATTGATTAGATAATAACCTTAAATACTTCATTTTCAATCATCTATTTGTTTCTCGTTAAAATACTGAGTAAAATATTGAAAAGGGGAGAAGTTCGGTTTTTATTGCATATATCGACGTTTCAGCCGGATTAGAGCGGTTTTACGTGTACATCTTCCCTCGGTAATATAAACGGAAAATCAGGAACATTTTGGTAATTCTAATGAAAACACATTGATTTTTATCATTTGTATTGGAAACAATATTGTCATATGTCTTTTCTTGGATCTAAATAATACGAAACCTCGCTCTGTGATTTGAAGTTAAAATCCTCAAATATGGTTAAATATTGACTTTTTTCACGTTTTTCATGTAGTTTGATATTACGTAAATATATTCATTTTTACCAATATTTCGATACTATTTCTTGTAGTATCACGATATGTGATTTGGCCTTCAAATCTTAGAATTTCGCATAATATTGCATTTTAAGCAAGTTTTCTTGCATTTTGTTTCGTACGAAAAATCATCGAATTTAGCAATATTTTGACGTTTATCATCCCCTTTTCCTTTATGTGACTTGAACAAAATATCATCGAATTAGGCAATATTTTGCCGTTTTCCACGTTTTTGTGAATTTACAGTCTATGGGTATTAATTCATATATATACGATAAAAATGATGCAAACACATAATTGATTAGATAATAACCTTAAATACTTCATTTTCAATCGTCTATTTGTTTCTCGTTAAAATACTGAGTAAGATATTGAAAAGGGGAGAAGTTCTGTTTTTATTGCATATATCGACGTTTCAGCCGGAATAGAGCGATTTTCGTGTACATCTTCCATCGGTAATATAAACGGAAAATCAGTAACATTTTAGTTAATACTAATGAAAACACATTGATTTTTATGATTTGTATTGGAAACAACATTGTCATATGTCTTTTCTTGGATCTAAATAATACGAAACCTCGCTCTGTGATTTGAAGTTAAAATCCTCAAATATGGTTAAATATTTACTTTTTTCACGTTTTTCATGTAGTTTGATATTACGTAAATATATACATTTTTACCAATATTTCGATACTATTTCATGAAGTATCACGATATGTGATTTGGCCTTCAAATCTCAGAATTTCGCATAATATTGCATTTTAAGCAAGTTTTCTTGCATTTTGTTTCGTACGAAAAATCATCGAATTTAGCAATATTTTGACGTTTATCATCCCATTTTCCTTTATGTGATTTAAACAAAATATCATCGAATTAGGCAATATTTTGCCGTTTTTCCACGTTTTTGTGAATTTTCAGTCTATGGGTATTAATTCATATATATACGATAAAAATTATGCAAACACATAATTGATTAGATAATACCCTTAAATACTTCATTTTCAATCATCTATTTGTTTCTCGTTAAAATACTGAGTAAAATATTGAAAAGGGGAGAAGTTCTTTTTTTATTGCATATATCGACGTTTCAGCCGGATTAGAGCGGTTTTACGTGTACATCTTCCCTCGGTAATATAAACGGAAAATCAGGAACATTTTTGGTAATTCTAATGAAAACACATTGATTTTTATCATTTGTATTGGAAACAACATTGTCATATGTCTTTTCTTGGATCTAAATAATACGAAACCTCGCTCTATGATTTGAAGTTAAAATCCTCAAATATGGTTAAATAGTGACTTTTTCACGTTTTTCATGTAGTTTGATACTACGTAATTATATTCATTTTAACCAATATTTCGATTCTATTTCATGTAGAATCACGATATGTGATTTGGCCGTCAAATATCAGAATTTCCCAAAATATTGCATTTTAAGCAAGTTTTCTTGCATTTTGTTTCGTACGAAAGATCATCGAATTTAGCAATATTTTGACGTTTATCATCCCCTTTTCCTTTATGTGACTTAAACAAAATATCATCGAATTAGGCAATATTTTGCCGTTTTCCACGTTTTTGTGAATTTACAGTCTATGGGTATTAATTCATATATATACGATAAAAATTATGCAAACACATAATTGATTAGATAATAACCATAAATACTTCATTTTCAATCATCTATTTGTTTCTCGTTAAAATACTGAGTAAGATATTGAAAAGGGGAGAAGTTCTGTTTTTATTGCATATATCGACGTTTCAGCCGGAATAGAGCGATTTTCGTGTACATCTTCCATCGGTAATATAAACGGAAAATCAGTAACATTTTAGTTAATACTAATGAAAACACATTGATTTTTATCATTTGTATTGGAAACAACATTGTCATATGTCTTTTCTTGGATCTAAATAATACGAAACCTCGCTCTGTGATTTGAAGTTAAAATCCTCAAATATGGTTATATATTGACTTTTTTCACGTTTTTCATGTAGTTTGATATTACGTAAATATATTCATTTTTACCAATATTTCGATACTATTTCATGTAGTATAACGATATGTGATTTGGCCTTCAAATCTCAGAATTTCGCATAATATTGCATTTTAAGCAAGTTTTCTTGCATTTTGTTTCGTACGAAAAATCATCGAATTTAGCAATATTTTGACGTTTATCATCCCCTTTTCCTTTATGTGATTTAAACAAAATATCATCGAATTAGGCAATATTTTGCCGTTTTTCCACGTTTTTGTGAATTTTCAGTTTATGGGTATTAATTCATATATATACGATAACAATTATGCAAACACATAATTGATTAGATAATAACCTTAAATACTTCATTTTCAATCATCTGTTTGTTTCTCGTTAAAATACTGAGTAAAATATTGAAAAGGGGAGAAGTTCGGTTTTTATTGCATATATCGACGTTTCAGCCGGATTAGAGCGGTTTTACGTGTACATCTTCCCTCGGTAATATAAACGGAAAATCAGGAACATTTTTGGTAATTCTAATGAAAACACATTGATTTTTATCATTTGTATTGGAAACAACATTGTCATATGTCTTTTCTTGGATCTAAATAATACGAAACCTCGCTCTATGATTTGAAGTTAAAATCCTCAAATATGGTTAAATAGTGACTTTTTCACGTTTTTCATGTAGTTTGATACTACGTAATTATATTCATTTTAACCAATATTTCGATTCTATTTCATGTAGAATCACGATATGTGATTTGGCCGTCAAATATCAGAATTTCCCAAAATATTGCATTTTAAGCAAGTTTTCTTGCATTTTGTTTCGTACGAAAGATCATCGAATTTAGCAATATTTTGACGTTTATCATCCCCTTTTCCTTTATGTGACTTAAACAAAATATCATCGAATTAGGCAATATTTTGCCGTTTTCCACGTTTTTGTGAATTTACAGTCTATGGGTATTAATTCATATATATACGATAAAAATGATGCAAACACATAATTGATTAGATAATAACCTTAAATACTTCATTTTCAATCGTCTATTTGTTTCTCGTTAAAATACTGAGTAAGATATTGAAAAGGGGAGAAGTTCTGTTTTTATTGCATATATCGACGTTTCAGCCGGAATAGAGCGATTTTCGTGTACATCTTCCATCGGTAATATAAACGGAAAATCAGTAACATTTTAGTTAATACTAATGAAAACACATTGATTTTTATGATTTGTATTGGAAACAACATTGTCACATGTCTTTTCTTGGATCTAAATAATACGAAACCTCGCTCTGTGATTTGAAGTTAAAATCCTCAAATATGGTTAAATATTGACTTTTTTCACGTTTTTCATGTAGTTTGATATTACGTAAATATATTCATTTTTACCAATATTTCAAAACTATTTCATGTAGTATCACGATATGTGATTTGGCCTTCAAATCTTAGAATTTCGCATAATATTGCATTTTAAGCAAGTTTTCTTGCATTTTGTTTCGTACGAAAAATCATCGAATTTAGCAATATTTTGACGTTTATCATCCCCTTTTCCTTTATGTGACTTGAACAAAATATCATCGAATTAGGCAATATTTTGCCGTTTTCCACGTTTTTGTGAATTTACAGTCTATGGGTATTAATTCATATATATACGATAAAAATGATGCAAACACATAATTGATTAGATAATAACCTTAAATACTTCATTTTCAATCATCCATTTGTTTCTCGTTAAAATACTGAGTAAGATATTGAAAAGGGGAGAAGTTCTGTTTTTATTGCATATATCGACGTTTCAGCCGGAATAGAGCGATTTTCGTGTACATCTTCCATCGGTAATATAAACGGAAAATCAGTAACATTTTAGTAATACTAATGAAAACACATTGATTTTTATGATTTGTATTGGAAACAACATTGTCATATGTCTTTTCTTGGATCTAAATAATACGAAACCTCGCTCTGTGATTTGAAGTTAAAATCCTCAAATATGGTTAAATATTTACTTTTTTCACGTTTTTCATGTAGTTTGATATTACGTAAATATATACATTTTTACCAATATTTCGATACTATTTCATGAAGTATCACGATATGTGATTTGGCCTTCAAATCTCAGAATTTCGCATAATATTGCATTTTAAGCAAGTTTTCTTGCATTTTGTTTCGTACGAAAAATCATCGAATTTAGCAATATTTTGACGTTTATCATCCCATTTTCCTTTATGTGATTTAAACAAAATATCATCGAATTAGGCAATATTTTGCCGTTTTTCCACGTTTTTGTGAATTTTCAGTCTATGGGTATTAATTCATATATATACGATAAAAATTATGCAAACACATAATTGATTAGATAATACCCTTAAATACTTCATTTTCAATCATCTATTTGTTTCTCGTTAAAATACTGAGTAAAATATTGAAAAGGGGAGAAGTTCTTTTTTTATTGCATATATCGACGTTTCAGCCGGATTAGAGCGGTTTTACGTGTACATCTTCCCTCGGTAATATAAACGGAAAATCAGGAACATTTTTGGTAATTCTAATGAAAACACATTGATTTTTATCATTTGTATTGGAAACAACATTGTCATATGTCTTTTCTTGGATCTAAATAATACGAAACCTCGCTCTATGATTTGAAGTTAAAATCCTCAAATATGGTTAAATAGTGACTTTTTCACGTTTTTCATGTAGTTTGATACTACGTAATTATATTCATTTTAACCAATATTTCGATTCTATTTCATGTAGAATCACGATATGTGATTTGGCCGTCAAATATCAGAATTTCCCAAAATATTGCATTTTAAGCAAGTTTTCTTGCATTTTGTTTCGTACGAAAGATCATCGAATTTAGCAATATTTTGACGTTTATCATCCCCTTTTCCTTTATGTGACTTAAACAAAATATCATCGAATTAGGCAATATTTTGCCGTTTTCCACGTTTTTGTGAATTTACAGTCTATGGGTATTAATTCATATATATACGATAAAAATTATGCAAACACATAATTGATTAGATAATAACCATAAATACTTCATTTTCAATCATCTATTTGTTTCTCGTTAAAATACTGAGTAAGATATTGAAAAGGGGAGAAGTTCTGTTTTTATTGCATATATCGACGTTTCAGCCGGAATAGAGCGATTTTCGTGTACATCTTCCATCGGTAATATAAACGGAAAATCAGTAACATTTTAGTTAATACTAATGAAAACACATTGATTTTTATCATTTGTATTGGAAACAACATTGTCATATGTCTTTTCTTGGATCTAAATAATACGAAACCTCGCTCTGTGATTTGAAGTTAAAATCCTCAAATATGGTTATATATTGACTTTTTTCACGTTTTTCATGTAGTTTGATATTACGTAAATATATTCATTTTTACCAATATTTCGATACTATTTCATGTAGTATAACGATATGTGATTTGGCCTTCAAATCTCAGAATTTCGCATAATATTGCATTTTAAGCAAGTTTTCTTGCATTTTGTTTCGTACGAAAAATCATCGAATTTAGCAATATTTTGACGTTTATCATCCCCTTTTCCTTTATGTGACTTAAACAAAATATCATCGAATTAGCCAATATTTTGCCGTTTTCCACATTTTTGTGAATTTACAGTCTATGGGTAATAATTCATATATATACGATAAAAATGATGCAAACGCATAATTGATTAGATAATAACCTTAAATACTTCATTTTCAATCATCTATTTGTTTCTCGTTAAAATACTGAGTAAAATATTGAAAAGGGGAGAAGTTCGGTTTTTATTGCATATATCGACGTTTCAGCCGGATTAGAGCGGTTTTACGTGTACATCTTCCCTCGGTAATATAAACGGAAAATCAGGAACATTTTTGGTAATTCTAATGAAAACACATTGATTTTTATCATTTGTATTGGAAACAACATTGTCATATGTCTTTTCTTGGATCTAAATAATACGAAACCTCGCTCTATGATTTGAAGTTAAAATCCTCAAATATGGTTAAATAGTGACTTTTTTCACCTTTTTCTTGTAGTTTAATACTACGTAAATATATTCATTTTAACCAATATTTCGATTCTATTTCATGTAGAATCACGATATGTGATTTGGCCGTCATATATCAGAATTTCGCAAAATATTGCATTTTAAGCAAGTTTTCTTGCATTTGGTTTCGTACGAAAAATCATCGAATTTAGCAATATTTTGACGTTTATCATCCCCTTTTCCTTTATGTGACTTAAACAAAATATCATCGAATTAGGCAATATTTTGCCGTTTCCCACGTTTTTGTGAATTTACAGTCTTTGGGTATTAATTCATATATATACGATAAAAATGATGCAAACACATAATTGATTAGATAATAACCTTAAATACTTCATTTTCAATCATCTATTTGTTTCTCGTTAAAATACTGAGTAAGATATTGAAAAGGGGAGACGTTCTGTTTTTATTGCATATATCGACGTTTCAGCCGGAATAGAGCGATTTTCGTGTACATCTGCCATCGGTAATATAAACGGAAAATCAGTAACATTTTAGTTAATACTAATGAAAACACATTGATTTTTATCATTTGTATTGGAAACAACATTGTCATATGTCTTTTCATGGATCTAAATAATACGAAACCTCGCTCTGTGATTTGAAGTTCAAATCCTCAAATATGGTTAAATATTGACTTTTTTCACCTTTTTCATGTAGTTTGATATTACGTAAATATATTCATTTTTACCAATATTTCGATACTATTTCATGTAGTATCACGATATGTGATTTGGCCTTCAAATCTCAGAATTTCGCATAATATTGCATTTTAAGCAAGTTTTCTTGCATTTTGTTTCGTACGAAAAATCATCGAATTTAGCAATATTTTGACGTTTATCATCCCCTTTTCCTTTATGTGATTTAAACAAAATATCATCGAATTAGGCAATATTTTGCCGTTTTTCCACGTTTTTGTGAATTTTCAGTCTATGGGTATTAATTCATATATATACGATAAAAATTATGCAAACACATAATTGATTAGATAATAACCTTAAATACTTCATTTTCAATCATCTATTTGTTTCTCGTTAAAATACTGAGTAAAATATTGAAAAGGGGAGAAGTTCGGTTTTTATTGCATATATCGACGTTTCAGCCGGATTAGAGCGGTTTTACGTGTACATCTTCCCTCGGTAATATAAACGGAAAATCAGGAACATTTTTGGTAATTCTAATGAAAACACATTGATTTTTATCATTTGTATTGGAAACAACATTGTCATATGTCTTTTCTTGGATCTAAATAATTCGAAACCTCGCTCTATGATTTGAAGTTAAAATCCTCAAATATGGTTAAATAGTGACTTTTTTCACCTTTTTCATGTAGTTTAATACTACGTAAATATATTCATTTTAACCAATATTTCGATTCTATTTCATGTAGAATCACGATATGTGATTTGGCCGTCATATATCAGAATTTCGCAAAATATTGCATTTTAAGCAAGTTTTCTTGCATTTTGTTTCGTACGAAAAATCATCGAATTTAGCAATATTTTGACGTTTATCATCCCCTTTTCCTTTATGTGACTTAAACAAAATATCATCGAATTAGGCAATATTTTGCCGTTTTCCACGTTTTTGTGAATTTACAGTCTATGGGTATTAATTCATATATATACGATAAAAATGATGCAAACACATAATTGATTAGATAATAACCTTAAATACTTCATTTTCAATCGTCTATTTGTTTCTCGTTAAAATACTGAGTAAGATATTGAAAAGGGGAGAAGTTCTGTTTTTATTGCATATATCGACGTTTCAGCCGGAATAGAGCGATTTTCGTGTACATCTTCCATCGGTAATATAAACGGAAAATCAGTAACATTTTAGTTAATACTAATGAAAACACATTGATTTTTATGATTTGTATTGGAAACAACATTGTCATATGTCTTTTCTTGGATCTAAATAATACGAAACCTCGCTCTGTGATTTGAAGTTAAAATCCTCAAATATGGTTAAATATTTACTTTTTTCACGTTTTTCATGTAGTTTGATATTACGTAAATATATACATTTTTACCAATATTTCGATACTATTTCATGAAGTATCACGATATGTGATTTGGCCTTCAAATCTCAGAATTTCGCATAATATTGCATTTTAAGCAAGTTTTCTTGCATTTTGTTTCGTACGAAAAATCATCGAATTTAGCAATATTTTGACGTTTATCATCCCATTTTCCTTTATGTGATTTAAACAAAATATCATCGAATTAGGCAATATTTTGCCGTTTTTCCACGTTTTTGTGAATTTTCAGTCTATGGGTATTAATTCATATATATACGATAAAAATTATGCAAACACATAATTGATTAGATAATACCCTTAAATACTTCATTTTCAATCATCTATTTGTTTCTCGTTAAAATACTGAGTAAAATATTGAAAAGGGGAGAAGTTCTTTTTTTATTGCATATATCGACGTTTCAGCCGGATTAGAGCGGTTTTACGTGTACATCTTCCCTCGGTAATATAAACGGAAAATCAGGAACATTTTTGGTAATTCTAATGAAAACACATTGATTTTTATCATTTGTATTGGAAACAACATTGTCATATGTCTTTTCTTGGATCTAAATAATACGAAACCTCGCTCTATGATTTGAAGTTAAAATCCTCAAATATGGTTAAATAGTGACTTTTTCACGTTTTTCATGTAGTTTGATACTACGTAATTATATTCATTTTAACCAATATTTCGATTCTATTTCATGTAGAATCACGATATGTGATTTGGCCGTCAAATATCAGAATTTCCCAAAATATTGCATTTTAAGCAAGTTTTCTTGCATTTTGTTTCGTACGAAAGATCATCGAATTTAGCAATATTTTGACGTTTATCATCCCCTTTTCCTTTATGTGACTTAAACAAAATATCATCGAATTAGGCAATATTTTGCCGTTTTCCACGTTTTTGTGAATTTACAGTCTATGGGTATTAATTCATATATATACGATAAAAATTATGCAAACACATAATTGATTAGATAATAACCATAAATACTTCATTTTCAATCATCTATTTGTTTCTCGTTAAAATACTGAGTAAGATATTGAAAAGGGGAGAAGTTCTGTTTTTATTGCATATATCGACGTTTCAGCCGGAATAGAGCGATTTTCGTGTACATCTTCCATCGGTAATATAAACGGAAAATCAGTAACATTTTAGTTAATACTAATGAAAACACATTGATTTTTATCATTTGTATTGGAAACAACATTGTCATATGTCTTTTCTTGGATCTAAATAATACGAAACCTCGCTCTGTGATTTGAAGTTAAAATCCTCAAATATGGTTATATATTGACTTTTTTCACGTTTTTCATGTAGTTTGATATTACGTAAATATATTCATTTTTACCAATATTTCGATACTATTTCATGTAGTATAACGATATGTGATTTGGCCTTCAAATCTCAGAATTTCGCATAATATTGCATTTTAAGCAAGTTTTCTTGCATTTTGTTTCGTACGAAAAATCATCGAATTTAGCAATATTTTGACGTTTATCATCCCCTTTTCCTTTATGTGACTTAAACAAAATATCATCGAATTAGCCAATATTTTGCCGTTTTCCACATTTTTGTGAATTTACAGTCTATGGGTAATAATTCATATATATACGATAAAAATGATGCAAACGCATAATTGATTAGATAATAACCTTAAATACTTCATTTTCAATCATCTATTTGTTTCTCGTTAAAATACTGAGTAAAATATTGAAAAGGGGAGAAGTTCGGTTTTTATTGCATATATCGACGTTTCAGCCGGATTAGAGCGGTTTTACGTGTACATCTTCCCTCGGTAATATAAACGGAAAATCAGGAACATTTTTGGTAATTCTAATGAAAACACATTGATTTTTATCATTTGTATTGGAAACAACATTGTCATATGTCTTTTCTTGGATCTAAATAATACGAAACCTCGCTCTATGATTTGAAGTTAAAATCCTCAAATATGGTTAAATAGTGACTTTTTTCACCTTTTTCTTGTAGTTTAATACTACGTAAATATATTCATTTTAACCAATATTTCGATTCTATTTCATGTAGAATCACGATATGTGATTTGGCCGTCATATATCAGAATTTCGCAAAATATTGCATTTTAAGCAAGTTTTCTTGCATTTGGTTTCGTACGAAAAATCATCGAATTTAGCAATATTTTGACGTTTATCATCCCCTTTTCCTTTATGTGACTTAAACAAAATATCATCGAATTAGGCAATATTTTGCCGTTTCCCACGTTTTTGTGAATTTACAGTCTTTGGGTATTAATTCATATATATACGATAAAAATGATGCAAACACATAATTGATTAGATAATAACCTTAAATACTTCATTTTCAATCATCTATTTGTTTCTCGTTAAAATACTGAGTAAGATATTGAAAAGGGGAGACGTTCTGTTTTTATTGCATATATCGACGTTTCAGCCGGAATAGAGCGATTTTCGTGTACATCTGCCATCGGTAATATAAACGGAAAATCAGTAACATTTTAGTTAATACTAATGAAAACACATTGATTTTTATCATTTGTATTGGAAACAACATTGTCATATGTCTTTTCATGGATCTAAATAATACGAAACCTCGCTCTGTGATTTGAAGTTCAAATCCTCAAATATGGTTAAATATTGACTTTTTTCACCTTTTTCATGTAGTTTGATATTACGTAAATATATTCATTTTTACCAATATTTCGATACTATTTCATGTAGTATCACGATATGTGATTTGGCCTTCAAATCTCAGAATTTCGCATAATATTGCATTTTAAGCAAGTTTTCTTGCATTTTGTTTCGTACGAAAAATCATCGAATTTAGCAATATTTTGACGTTTATCATCCCCTTTTCCTTTATGTGATTTAAACAAAATATCATCGAATTAGGCAATATTTTGCCGTTTTTCCACGTTTTTGTGAATTTTCAGTCTATGGGTATTAATTCATATATATACGATAAAAATTATGCAAACACATAATTGATTAGATAATAACCTTAAATACTTCATTTTCAATCATCTATTTGTTTCTCGTTAAAATACTGAGTAAAATATTGAAAAGGGGAGAAGTTCGGTTTTTATTGCATATATCGACGTTTCAGCCGGATTAGAGCGGTTTTACGTGTACATCTTCCCTCGGTAATATAAACGGAAAATCAGGAACATTTTTGGTAATTCTAATGAAAACACATTGATTTTTATCATTTGTATTGGAAACAACATTGTCATATGTCTTTTCTTGGATCTAAATAATTCGAAACCTCGCTCTATGATTTGAAGTTAAAATCCTCAAATATGGTTAAATAGTGACTTTTTTCACCTTTTTCATGTAGTTTAATACTACGTAAATATATTCATTTTAACCAATATTTCGATTCTATTTCATGTAGAATCACGATATGTGATTTGGCCGTCATATATCAGAATTTCGCAAAATATTGCATTTTAAGCAAGTTTTCTTGCATTTTGTTTCGTACGAAAAATCATCGAATTTAGCAATATTTTGACGTTTATCATCCCCTTTTCCTTTATGTGACTTAAACAAAATATCATCGAATTAGGCAATATTTTGCCGTTTTCCACGTTTTTGTGAATTTACAGTCTATGGGTATTAATTCATATATATACGATAAAAATGATGCAAACACATAATTGATTAGATAATAACCTTAAATACTTCATTTTCAATCGTCTATTTGTTTCTCGTTAAAATACTGAGTAAGATATTGAAAAGGGGAGAAGTTCTGTTTTTATTGCATATATCGACGTTTCAGCCGGAATAGAGCGATTTTCGTGTACATCTTCCATCGGTAATATAAACGGAAAATCAGTAACATTTTAGTTAATACTAATGAAAACACATTGATTTTTATGATTTGTATTGGAAACAACATTGTCACATGTCTTTTCTTGGATCTAAATAATACGAAACCTCGCTCTGTGATTTGAAGTTAAAATCCTCAAATATGGTTAAATATTGACTTTTTTCACGTTTTTCATGTAGTTTGATATTACGTAAATATATTCATTTTTACCAATATTTCAAAACTATTTCATGTAGTATCACGATATGTGATTTGGCCTTCAAATCTTAGAATTTCGCATAATATTGCATTTTAAGCAAGTTTTCTTCCATTTTGTTTCGTACGAAAAATCATCGAATTTAGCAATATTTTGACGTTTATCATCCCCTTTTCCTTTATGTGACTTGAACAAAATATCATCGAATTAGGCAATATTTTGCCGTTTTCCACGTTTTTGTGAATTTACAGTCTATGGGTATTAATTCATATATATACGATAAAAATGATGCAAACACATAATTGATTAGATAATAACCTTAAATACTTCATTTTCAATCATCCATTTGTTTCTCGTTAAAATACTGAGTAAGATATTGAAAAGGTGAGAAGTTCTGTTTTTATTGCATATATCGACGTTTCAGCCGGAATAGAGCGATTTTCGTGTACATCTTCCATCGGTAATATAAACGGAAAATCAGTAACATTTTAGTTAATACTAATGAAAACACATTGATTTTTATGATTTGTATTGGAAACAACATTGTCATATGTCTTTTCTTGGATCTAAATAATACGAAACCTCGCTCTGTGATTTGAAGTTAAAATCCTCAAATATGGTTAAATATTGACTTTTTTCACGTTTTTCATGTAGTTTGATATTACGTAAATATATTCATTTTTACCAATATTTCGATACTATTTCATGAAGTATCACGATATATGATTTGGCCTTCAAATCTCAGAATTTCGCATAATATTGCATTTTAAGCAAGTTTTCTTGCATTTTGTTTCGTACGAAAAATCATCGAATTTAGCAATATTTTGACGTTTATCATCCCATTTTCCTTTATGTGATTTAAACAAAATATCATCGAATTAGGCAATATTTTGCCGTTTTTCCACGTTTTTGTGAATTTTCAGTCTATGGGTATTAATTCATATATATACGATAAAAATTATGCAAACACATAATTGATTAGATAATACCCTTAAATACTTCATTTTCAATCATCTATTTGTTTCTCGTTAAAATACTGAGTAAAATATTGAAAAGGGTAGAAGTTCGGTTTTTATTGCATATATCGACGTTTCAGCCGGATTAGAGCGGTTTTACGTGTACATCTTCCCTCGGTAATATAAACGGAAAATCAGGAACATTTTTGGTAATTCTAATGAAAACACATTGATTTTTATCATTTGTATTGGAAACAACATTGTCATATGTCTTTTCTTGGATCTAAATAATACGAAACCTCGCTCTATGATTTGAAGTTAAAATCCTCAAATATGGTTAAATAGTGACTTTTTCACGTTTTTCATGTAGTTTGATACTACGTAATTATATTCATTTTAACCAATATTTCGATTCTATTTCATGTAGAATCACGATATGTGATTTGGCCGTCATATATCAGAATTTCCCAAAATATTGCATTTTAAGCAAGTTTTCTTGCATTTTGTTTCGTACGAAAGATCATCGAATTTAGCAATATTTTGACGTTTATCATCCCCTTTTCCTTTATGTGACTTAAACAAAATATCATCGAATTAGGCAATATTTTGCCGTTTTCCACGTTTTTGTGAATTTACAGTCTATGGGTATTAATTCATATATATACGATAAAAATTATGCAAACACATAATTGATTAGATAATAACCTTAAATACTTCATTTTCAATCATCTATTTGTTTCTCGTTAAAATACTGAGTAAGATATTGAAAAGGGGAGAAGTTCTGTTTTTATTGCATATATCGACGTTTCAGCCGGAATAGAGCGATTTTCGTGTACATCTTCCATCGGTAATATAAACGGAAAATCAGTAACATTTTAGTTAATACTAATGAAAACACATTGATTTTTATCATTTGTATTGGAAACAACATTGTCATATGTCTTTTCTTGGATCTAAATAATACGAAACCTCGCTCTATGATTTGAAGTTAAAATCCTCAAATATGGTTAAATAGTGACTTTTTTCACCTTTTTCATGTAGTTTGATATTACGTAAATATATTCATTTTAACCAATATTTCGATTCTATTTCATGTAGAATCACGATATGTGATTTGGCCGTCATATATCAGAATTTCGCAAAATATTGCATTTTAAGCAAGTTTTCTTGCATTTGGTTTCGTACGAAAAATCATCGAATTTAGCAATATTTTGACGTTTATCATCCCCTTTTCCTTTATGTGACTTAAACAAAATATCATCGAATTAGGCAATATTTTGCCGTTTCCCACGTTTTTGTGAATTTACAGTCTATGGGTATTAATTCATATATATACGATAAAAATGATGCAAACACATAATTGATTAGATAATAACCTTAAATACTTCATTTTCAATCATCTATTTGTTTCTCGTTAAAATACTGAGTAAGATATTGAAAAGGGGAGACGTTCTGTTTTTATTGCATATATCGACGTTTCAGCCGGAATAGAGCGATTTTCGTGTACATCTGCCATCGGTAATATAAACGGAAAATCAGTAACATTTTAGTTAATACTAATGAAAACACATTGATTTTTATCATTTGTATTGGAAACAACATTGTCATATGTCTTTTCATGGATCTAAATAATACGAAACCTCGCTCTGTGATTTGAAGTTAAAATCCTCAAATATGGTTAAATATTGACTTTTTTCACGTTTTTCATGTAGTTTGATATTACGTAAATATATTCATTTTTACCAATATTTCGATACTATTTCATGTAGTATCACGATATGTGATTTGGCCTTCAAATCTCAGAATTTCGCATAATATTGCATTTTAAGCAAGTTTTCTTGCATTTTGTTTCGTACGAAAAATCATCGAATTTAGCAATATTTTGACGTTTATCATCCCCTTTTCCTTTATGTGACTTAAACAAAATATCATCGAATTAGCCAATATTTTGCCGTTTTCCACATTTTTGTGAATTTACAGTCTATGGGTATTAATTCATATATATACGATAAAAATGATGCAAACGCATAATTGATTAGATAATAACCTTAAATACTTCATTTTCAATCATCTATTTGTTTCTCGTTAAAATACTGAGTAAGATATTGAAAAGGGGAGAAGTTCTGTTTTTATTGCATATATCGACGTTTCAGCCGGAATAGAGCGATTTTCGTGTACATCTTCCATCGGTAATATAAACGGAAAATCAGTAACATTTTAGTTAATACTAATGAAAACACATTGATTTTTATGATTTGTATTGGAAACAACATTGTCACATGTCTTTTCTTGGATCTAAATAATACGAAACCTCGCTCTGTGATTTGAAGTTAAAATCCTCAAATATGGTTAAATATTGACTTTTTTCACGTTTTTCATGTAGTTTGATATTACGTAAATATATTCATTTTTACCAATATTTCAAAACTATTTCATGTAGTATCACGATATGTGATTTGGCCTTCAAATCTTAGAATTTCGCATAATATTGCATTTTAAGCAAGTTTTCTTCCATTTTGTTTCGTACGAAAAATCATCGAATTTAGCAATATTTTGACGTTTATCATCCCCTTTTCCTTTATGTGACTTGAACAAAATATCATCGAATTAGGCAATATTTTGCCGTTTTCCACGTTTTTGTGAATTTACAGTCTATGGGTATTAATTCATATATATACGATAAAAATGATGCAAACACATAATTGATTAGATAATAACCTTAAATACTTCATTTTCAATCATCCATTTGTTTCTCGTTAAAATACTGAGTAAGATATTGAAAAGGTGAGAAGTTCTGTTTTTATTGCATATATCGACGTTTCAGCCGGAATAGAGCGATTTTCGTGTACATCTTCCATCGGTAATATAAACGGAAAATCAGTAACATTTTAGTTAATACTAATGAAAACACATTGATTTTTATGATTTGTATTGGAAACAACATTGTCATATGTCTTTTCTTGGATCTAAATAATACGAAACCTCGCTCTGTGATTTGAAGTTAAAATCCTCAAATATGGTTAAATATTGACTTTTTTCACGTTTTTCATGTAGTTTGATATTACGTAAATATATTCATTTTTACCAATATTTCGATACTATTTCATGAAGTATCACGATATGTGATTTGGCCTTCAAATCTCAGAATTTCGCATAATATTGCATTTTAAGCAAGTTTTCTTGCATTTTGTTTCGTACGAAAAATCATCGAATTTAGCAATATTTTGACGTTTATCATCCCATTTTCCTTTATGTGATTTAAACAAAATATCATCGAATTAGGCAATATTTTGCCGTTTTTCCACGTTTTTGTGAATTTTCAGTCTATGGGTATTAATTCATATATATACGATAAAAATTATGCAAACACATAATTGATTAGATAATACCCTTAAATACTTCATTTTCAATCATCTATTTGTTTCTCGTTAAAATACTGAGTAAAATATTGAAAAGGGTAGAAGTTCGGTTTTTATTGCATATATCGACGTTTCAGCCGGATTAGAGCGGTTTTACGTGTACATCTTCCCTCGGTAATATAAACGGAAAATCAGGAACATTTTTGGTAATTCTAATGAAAACACATTGATTTTTATCATTTGTATTGGAAACAACATTGTCATATGTCTTTTCTTGGATCTAAATAATACGAAACCTCGCTCTATGATTTGAAGTTAAAATCCTCAAATATGGTTAAATAGTGACTTTTTCACGTTTTTCATGTAGTTTGATACTACGTAATTATATTCATTTTAACCAATATTTCGATTCTATTTCATGTAGAATCACGATATGTGATTTGGCCGTCATATATCAGAATTTCCCAAAATATTGCATTTTAAGCAAGTTTTCTTGCATTTTGTTTCGTACGAAAGATCATCGAATTTAGCAATATTTTGACGTTTATCATCCCCTTTTCCTTTATGTGACTTAAACAAAATATCATCGAATTAGGCAATATTTTGCCGTTTTCCACGTTTTTGTGAATTTACAGTCTATGGGTATTAATTCATATATATACGATAAAAATTATGCAAACACATAATTGATTAGATAATAACCTTAAATACTTCATTTTCAATCATCTATTTGTTTCTCGTTAAAATACTGAGTAAGATATTGAAAAGGGGAGAAGTTCTGTTTTTATTGCATATATCGACGTTTCAGCCGGAATAGAGCGATTTTCGTGTACATCTTCCATCGGTAATATAAACGGAAAATCAGTAACATTTTAGTTAATACTAATGAAAACACATTGATTTTTATCATTTGTATTGGAAACAACATTGTCATATGTCTTTTCTTGGATCTAAATAATACGAAACCTCGCTCTATGATTTGAAGTTAAAATCCTCAAATATGGTTAAATAGTGACTTTTTTCACCTTTTTCATGTAGTTTGATATTACGTAAATATATTCATTTTAACCAATATTTCGATTCTATTTCATGTAGAATCACGATATGTGATTTGGCCGTCATATATCAGAATTTCGCAAAATATTGCATTTTAAGCAAGTTTTCTTGCATTTGGTTTCGTACGAAAAATCATCGAATTTAGCAATATTTTGACGTTTATCATCCCCTTTTCCTTTATGTGACTTAAACAAAATATCATCGAATTAGGCAATATTTTGCCGTTTCCCACGTTTTTGTGAATTTACAGTCTATGGGTATTAATTCATATATATACGATAAAAATGATGCAAACACATAATTGATTAGATAATAACCTTAAATACTTCATTTTCAATCATCTATTTGTTTCTCGTTAAAATACTGAGTAAGATATTGAAAAGGGGAGACGTTCTGTTTTTATTGCATATATCGACGTTTCAGCCGGAATAGAGCGATTTTCGTGTACATCTGCCATCGGTAATATAAACGGAAAATCAGTAACATTTTAGTTAATACTAATGAAAACACATTGATTTTTATCATTTGTATTGGAAACAACATTGTCATATGTCTTTTCATGGATCTAAATAATACGAAACCTCGCTCTGTGATTTGAAGTTAAAATCCTCAAATATGGTTAAATATTGACTTTTTTCACGTTTTTCATGTAGTTTGATATTACGTAAATATATTCATTTTTACCAATATTTCGATACTATTTCATGTAGTATCACGATATGTGATTTGGCCTTCAAATCTCAGAATTTCGCATAATATTGCATTTTAAGCAAGTTTTCTTGCATTTTGTTTCGTACGAAAAATCATCGAATTTAGCAATATTTTGACGTTTATCATCCCCTTTTCCTTTATGTGACTTAAACAAAATATCATCGAATTAGCCAATATTTTGCCGTTTTCCACATTTTTGTGAATTTACAGTCTATGGGTATTAATTCATATATATACGATAAAAATGATGCAAACGCATAATTGATTAGATAATAACCTTAAATACTTCATTTTCAATCATCTATTTGTTTCTCGTTAAAATACTGAGTAAAATATTGAAAAGGGGAGAAGTTCGGTTTTTATTGCATATATCGACGTTTCAGCCGGATTAGAGCGGTTTTACGTGTACATCTTCCCTCGGTAATATAAACGGAAAATCAGGAACATTTTTGGTAATTCTAATGAAAACACATTGATTTTTATCATTTGTATTGGAAACAACATTGTCATATGTCTTTTCTTGGATCTAAATAATACGAAACCTCGCTCTATGATTTGAAGTTAAAATCCTCAAATATGGTTAAATAGTGACTTTTTTCACCTTTTTCATGTAGTTTAATACTACGTAAATATATTCATTTTAACCAATATTTCGATTCTATTTCATGTAGAATCACGATATGTGATTTGGCCGTCATATATCAGAATTTCGCAAAATATTGCATTTTAAGCAAGTTTTCTTGCATTTGGTTTCGTACGAAAAATCATCGAATTTAGCAATATTTTGAAGTTTATCATCCCCTTTTCCTTTATGTGACTTAAACAAAATATCATCGAATTAGGCAATATTTTGCCGTTTCCCACGTTTTTGTGAATTTACAGTCTATGGGTATTAATTCATATATATACGATAAAAATGATGCAAACACATAATTGATTAGATAATAACCTTAAATACTTCATTTTCAATCATCTATTTGTTTCTCGTTAAAATACTGAGTAAGATATTGAAAAGGGGAGACGTTCTGTTTTTATTGCATATATCGACGTTTCAGCCGGAATAGAGCGATTTTCGTGTACATCTGCCATCGGTAATATAAACGGAAAATCAGTAACATTTTAGTTAATACTAATGAAAACACATTGATTTTTATCATTTGTATTGGAAACAACATTGTCATATGTCTTTTCATGGATCTAAATAATACGAAACCTCGCTCTGTGATTTGAAGTTAAAATCCTCAAATATGGTTAAATATTGACTTTTTTCACGTTTTTCATGTAGTTTGATATTACGTAAATATATTCATTTTTACCAATATTTCGATACTATTTCATGTAGTATCACGATATGTGATTTGGCCTTCAAATCTCAGAATTTCGCATAATATTGCATTTTAAGCAAGTTTTCTTGCATTTTGTTTCGTACGAAAAATCATCGAATTTAGCAATATTTTGACGTTTATCATCCCCTTTTCCTTTATGTGATTTAAACAAAATATCATCGAATTATTCAATATTTTGCCGTTTTTCCACGTTTTTGTGAATTTTCAGTCTATGGGTATTAATTCATATATATACGATAAAAATGATGCAAACACATAATTGTTTAGATAATAACCTTAAATACTTCATTTTCAATCATCTATTTGTTTCTCGTTAAAATACTGAGTAAAATATTGAAAAGGGGAGAAGTTCGGTTTTTATTGCATATATCGACGTTTCAGCCGGATTAGAGCGGTTTTACGTGTACATCTTCCCTCGGTAATATAAACGGAAAATCAGGAACATTTTTGGTAATTCTAATGAAAACACATTGATTTTTATCATTTGTATTGGAAACAACATTGTCATATGTCTTTTCTTGGATCTAAATAATACGAAACCTCGCTCTATGATTTGAAGTTAAAATCCTCAAATATGGTTAAATAGTGACTTTTTTCACCTTTTTCATGTAGTTTAATACTACGTAAATATATTCATTTTAACCAATATTTCGATTCTATTTCATGTAGAATCACGATATGTGATTTGGCCGTCATATATCAGAATTTCGCAAAATATTGCATTTTAAGCAAGTTTTCTTGCATTTTGTTTCGTACGAAAAATCATCGAATTTAGCAATATTTTGACGTTTATCATCCCCTTTTCCTTTATGTGACTTAAACAAAATTTCATCGAATTAGGCAATATTTTGCCGTTTTCCACGTTTTTGTGAATTTACAGTCTATGGGTATTAATTCATATATATACGATAAAAATGATGCAAACACATAATTGATTAGATAATAACCTTAAATACTTCATTTTCAATCGTCTATTTGTTTCTCGTTAAAATACTGAGTAAGATATTGAAAAGGGGAGAAGTTCTGTTTTTATTGCATATATCGACGTTTCACCCGGAATAGAGCGATTTTCGTGTACATCTTCCATCGGTAATATAAACGGAAAATCAGTAACATTTTAGTTAATACTAATGAAAACACATTGATTTTTATGATTTGTATTGGAAACAACATTGTCACATGTCTTTTCTTGGATCTAAATAATACGAAACCTCGCTCTGTGATTTGAAGTTAAAATCCTCAAATATGGTTAAATATTGACTTTTTTCACGTTTTTCATGTAGTTTGATATTACGTAAATATATTCATTTTTACCAATATTTCGATACTATTTCATGAAGTATCACGATATGTGATTTGGCCTTCAAATCTCAGAATTTCGCATAATATTGCATTTTAAGCAAGTTTTCTTGCATTTTGTTTCGTACGAAAAATCATCGAATTTAGCAATATTTTGACGTTTATCATCCCATTTTCCTTTATGTGATTTAAACAAAATATCATCGAATTAGGCGATATTTTGCCGTTTTTCCACGTTTTTGTGAATTTTCAGTCTATGGGTATTAATTCATATATATACGATAAAAATTATGCAAACACATAATTGATTAGATAATACCCTTAAATACTTCATTTTCAATCATCTATTTGTTTCTCGTTAAAATACTGAGTAAAATATTGAAAAGGGTAGAAGTTCGGTTTTTATTGCATATATCGACGTTTCAGCCGGATTAGAGCGGTTTTACGTGTACATCTTCCCTCGGTAATATAAACGGAAAATCAGGAACATTTTTGGTAATTCTAATGAAAACACATTGATTTTTATCATTTGTATTGGAAACAACATTGTCATATGTCTTTTCTTGGATCTAAATAATACGAAACCTCGCTCTATGATTTGAAGTTAAAATCCTCAAATATGGTTAAATAGTGATTTTTTCACCTTTTTCATGTAGTTTAATACTACGTAAATATATTCATTTTAACCAATATTTCGATTCTATTTCATGTAGAATCACGATATGTGATTTGGCCGTCATATATCAGAATTTCGCAAAATATTGCATTTTAAGCAAGTTTTCTTGCATTTTGTTTCGTACGAAAAATCATCGAATTTAGCAATATTTTGACGTTTATCATCCCCTTTTCCTTTATGTGAATTGAACAAAATATCATCGAATTAGGCAATATTTTGCCGTTTTCCACGTTTTTGTGAATTTACAGTCTATGGGTATAAATTCATATATGTACGATAAAAATGATGCAAACACATAATTGATTAGATAATAACCTTAAATACTTCATTTTCAATCATCTATTTGTTTCTCGTTAAAATACTGAGTAAGATATTGAAAAGGGGAGAAGTTCTGTTTTTATTGCATATATCGACGTTTCAGCCGGAATAGAGCGATTTTCGTGTACATCTTCCATCGGTAATATAAACGGAAAATCAGTAACATTTTAGTTAATACTAATGAAAACACATTGATTTTTATCATTTGTATTGGAAACAACATTGTCATATGTCTTTTCTTGGATCTAAATAATACGAAACCTCGCTCTGTGATTTGAAGTTAAAATCCTCAAATATGGTTATATATTGACTTTTTTCACGTTTTTCATGTAGTTTGATATTACGTAAATATATTCATTTTTACCAATATTTCGATACTATTTCATGTAGTATAACGATATGTGATTTGGCCTTCAAATCTCAGAATTTCGCATAATATTGCATTTTAAGCAAGTTTTCTTGCATTTTGTTTCGTACGAAAAATCATCGAATTTAGCAATATTTTGACGTTTATCATCCCCTTTTCCTTTATGTGATTTAAACAAAATATCATCGAATTAGGCAATATTTTGCCGTTTTTCCACGTTTTTGTGAATTTTCAGTCTATGGGTATTAATTCATATATATACGATAAAAATTATGCAAACACATAATTGATTAGATAATACCCTTAAATACTTCATTTTCAATCATCTATTTGTTTCTCGTTAAAATACTGAGTAAAATATTGAAAAGGGTAGAAGTTCGGTTTTTATTGCATATATCGACGTTTCAGCCGGATTAGAGCGGTTTTACGTGTACATCTTCCCTCGGTAATATAAACGGAAAATCAGGAACATTTTTGGTAATTTAATGAAAACACATTGATTTTTATCATTTGTATTGGAAACAACATTGTCATATGTCTTTTCTTGGATCTAAATAATACGAAACCTCGCTCTATGATTTGAAGTTAAAATCCTCAAATATGGTTAAATAGTGACTTTTTCACGTTTTTCATGTAGTTTGATACTACGTAATTATATTCATTTTAACCAATATTTCGATTCTATTTCATGTAGAATCACGATATGTGATTTGGCCGTCATATATCAGAATTTCCCAAAATATTGCATTTTAAGCAAGTTTTCTTGCATTTTGTTTCGTACGAAAGATCATCGAATTTAGCAATATTTTGACGTTTATCATCCCCTTTTCCTTTATGTGACTTAAACAAAATATCATCGAATTAGGCAATATTTTGCCGTTTTCCACGTTTTTGTGAATTTACAGTCTATGGGTATTAATTCATATATATACGATAAAAATTATGCAAACACATAATTGATTAGATAATAACCTTAAATACTTCATTTTCAATCATCTATTTGTTTCTCGTTAAAATACTGAGTAAGATATTGAAAAGGGGAGAAGTTCTGTTTTTATTGCATATATCGACGTTTCAGCCGGAATAGAGCGATTTTCGTGTACATCTTCCATCGGTAATATAAACGGAAAATCAGTAACATTTTAGTTAATACTAATGAAAACACATTGATTTTTATCATTTGTATTGGAAACAACATTGTCATATGTCTTTTCCTGGATCTAAATAATACGAAACCTCGCTCTGTGATTTGAAGTTAAAATCCTCAAATATGGTTATATATTGACTTTTTTCACGTTTTTCATGTAGTTTGATATTACGTAAATATATTCATTTTTACCAATATTTCGATACTATTTCATGTAGTATAACGATATGTGATTTGGCCTTCAAATCTCAGAATTTCGCATAATATTGCATTTTAAGCAAGTTTTCTTGCATTTTGTTTCGTACGAAAAATCATCGAATTTAGCAATATTTTGACGTTTATCATCCCCTTTTCCTTTGTGTGATTTAAACAAAATATCATCGAATTAGGCAATATTTTGCCGTTTTTCCACGTTTTTGTGAATTTTCAGTTTATGGGTATTAATTCATATATATACGATAACAATTATGCAAACACATAATTGATTAGATATTAACCTTAAATACTTCATTTTCAATCATCTGTTTGTTTCTCGTTAAAATACTGAGTAAAATATTGAAAAGGGGAGAAGTTCGGTTTTTATTGCATATATCGACGTTTCAGCCGGATTAGAGCGGTTTTACGTGTACATCTTCCCTCGGTAATATAAACGGAAAATCAGGAACATTTTTGGTAATTCTAATGAAAACACATTGATTTTTATCATTTGTATTGGAAACAACATTGTCATATGTCTTTTCTTGGATCTAAATAATACGAAACCTCGCTCTATGATTTGAAGTTAAAATCCTCAAATATGGTTAAATAGTGACTTTTTTCACCTTTTTCATGTAGTTTAATACTACGTAAATATATTCATTTTAACCAATATTTCGATTGTTTTTCATGTAGAATCACGATATGTGATTTGGCCGTCATATATCAGAATTTCGCAAAATATTGCATTTTAAGCAAGTTTTCTTGCATTTTGTTTCGTACGAAAAATCATCGAATTTAGCAATATTTTGACGTTTATCATCCCCTTTTCCTTTATGTGACTTAAACAAAATATCATCGAATTAGCCAATATTTTGCCGTTTTCCACATTTTTGTGAATTTACAGTCTATGGGTATTAATTCATATATATACGATAAAAATGATGCAAACGCATAATTGATTAGATAATAACCTTAAATACTTCATTTTCAATCATCTATTTGTTTCTCGTTAAAATACTGAGTAAAATATTGAAAAGGGGAGAAGTTCGGTTTTTATTGCATATATCGACGTTTCAGCCGGATTAGAGCGGTTTTACGTGTACATCTTCCCTCGGTAATATAAACGGAAAATCAGGAACATTTTTGGTAATTCTAATGAAAACACATTGATTTTTATCATTTGTATTGGAAACAACATTGTCATATGTCTTTTCTTGGATCTAAATAATACGAAACCTCGCTCTATGATTTGAAGTTAAAATCCTCAAATATGGTTAAATAGTGACTTTTTTCACCTTTTTCATGTAGTTTAATACTACGTAAATATATTCATTTTAACCAATATTTCGATTCTATTTCATGTAGAATCACGATATGTGATTTGGCCGTCATATATCAGAATTTCGCAAAATATTGCATTTTAAGCAAGTTTTCTTGCATTTGGTTTCGTACGAAAAATCATCGAATTTAGCAATATTTTGACGTTTATCATCCCCTTTTCCTTTATGTGACTTAAACAAAATATCATCGAATTAGGCAATATTTTGCCGTTTCCCACGTTTTTGTGAATTTACAGTCTATGGGTATTAATTCATATATATACGATAAAAATGATGCAAACACATAATTGATTAGATAATAACCTTAAATACTTCATTTTCAATCATCTATTTGTTTCTCGTTAAAATACTGAGTAAGATATTGAAAAGGGGAGACGTTCTGTTTTTATTGCATATATCGACGTTTCAGCCGGAATAGAGCGATTTTCGTGTACATCTCAGAATTTCCGTAATATAAACGGAAAATCAGTAACATTTTAGTTAATACTAATGAAAACACATTGATTTTTATCATTTGTATTGGAAACAACATTGTCATATGTCTTTTCATGGATCTAAATAATACGAAACCTCGCTCTGTGATTTGAAGTTAAAATCCTCAAATATGGTTAAATATTGACTTTTTTCACGTTTTTCATGTAGTTTGATATTACGTAAATATATTCATTTTTACCAATATTTCGATACTATTTCATGTAGTATCACGATATGTGATTTGGCCTTCAAATCTCAGAATTTCGCATAATATTGCATTTTAAGCAAGTTTTCTTGCATTTTGTTTCGTACGAAAAATCATCGAATTTAGCAATATTTTGACGTTTATCATCCCCTTTTCCTTTATGTGATTTAAACAAAATATCATCGAATTAGGCAATATTTTGCCGTTTTCCACGTTTTTGTGAATTTACAGTCTATGGGTATTAATTCATATATATACGATAAAAATGATGCAAACACATAATTGATTAGATAATAACCTTAAATACTTCATTTTCAATCGTCTATTTGTTTCTCGTTAAAATACTGAGTAAGATATTGAAAAGGGGAGAAGTTCTGTTTTTATTGCATATATCGACGTTTCACCCGGAATAGAGCGATTTTCGTGTACATCTTCCATCGGTAATATAAACGGAAAATCAGTAACATTTTAGTTAATACTAATGAAAACACATTGATTTTTATGATTTGTATTGGAAACAACATTGTCACATGTCTTTTCTTGGATCTAAATAATACGAAACCTCGCTCTGTGATTTGAAGTTAAAATCCTCAAATATGGTTAAATATTGACTTTTTTCACGTTTTTCATGTAGTTTGATATTACGTAAATATATTCATTTTTACCAATATTTCGATACTATTTCATGAAGTATCACGATATGTGATTTGGCCTTCAAATCTCAGAATTTCGCATAATATTGCATTTTAAGCAAGTTTTCTTGCATTTTGTTTCGTACGAAAAATCATCGAATTTAGCAATATTTTGACGTTTATCATCCCATTTTCCTTTATGTGATTTAAACAAAATATCATCGAATTAGGCGATATTTTGCCGTTTTTCCACGTTTTTGTGAATTTTCAGTCTATGGGTATTAATTCATATATATACGATAAAAATGATGCAAACACATAATTGATTAGATAATAACCTTAAATACTTCATTTTCAATCATCTATTTGTTTCTCGTTAAAATACTGAGTAAGATATTGAAAAGGGGAGACGTTCTGTTTTTATTGCATATATCGACGTTTCAGCCGGAATAGAGCGATTTTCGTGTACATCTGCCATCGGTAATATAAACGGAAAATCAGTAACATTTTAGTTAATACTAATGAAAACACATTGATTTTTATCATTTGTATTGGAAACAACATTGTCATATGTCTTTTCATGGATCTAAATAATACGAAACCTCGCTCTGTGATTTGAAGTTAAAATCCTCAAATATGGTTAAATATTGACTTTTTTCACGTTTTTCATGTAGTTTGATATTACGTAAATATATTTATTTTTACCAATATTTCGATACTATTTCATGTAGTATCACGATATGTGATTTGGCCTTCAAATCTCAGAATTTCGCATAATATTGCATTTTAAGCAAGTTTTCTTGCATTTTGTTTCGTACGAAAAATCATCGAATTTAGCAATATTTTGACGTTTATCATCCCCTTTTCCTTTATGTGATTTAAACAAAATATCATCGAATTAGGCAATATTTTGCCGTTTTTCCACGTTTTTGTGAATTTTCAGTCTATGGGTATTAATTCATATATATACGATAAAAATTATGCAAACACATAATTGATTAGATAATAACCTTAAATACTTCATTTTCAATCATCTATTTGTTTCTCGTTAAAATACTGAGTAAAATATTGAAAAGGGGAGAAGTTCGGTTTTTATTGCATATATCGACGTTTCAGCCGGATTAGAGCGGTTTTACGTGTACATCTTCCCTCGGTAATATAAACGGAAAATCAGGAACATTTTTGGTAATTCTAATGAAAACACATTGATTTTTATCATTTGTATTGGAAACAACATTGTCATATATCTTTTCTTGGATCTAAATAATACGAAACCTCGCTCTATGGTTTGCAGTTAAAATCCTCAAATATGGTTAAATAGTGACTTTTTTCACCTTTTTCATGTAGTTTAATACTACGTAAATATATTCATTTTAACCAATATTTCGATTCTATTTCATGTAGAATCACGATATGTGATTTGGCCGTCATATATCAGAATTTCGCAAAATATTGCATTTTAAGCAAGTTTTCTTGCATTTTGTTTCGTACGAAAAATCATCGAATTTAGCAATATTTTGACGTTTATCATCCCCTTTTCCTTTATGTGACTTAAACAAAATATCATCGAATTAGGCAATATTTTGCCGTTTTCCACGTTTTTGTGAATTTACAGTCTATGGGTATTAATTCATATATATACGATAAAAATGATGCAAACACATAATTGATTAGATAATAACCTTAAATACTTCATTTTCAATCGTCTATTTGTTTCTCGTTAAAATACTGAGTAAGATATTGAAAAGGGGAGAAGTTCTGTTTTTATTGCATATATCGACGTTTCAGCCGGAATAGAGCGATTTTCGTGTACATCTTCCATCGGTAATATAAACGGAAAATCAGTAACATTTTAGTTAATACTAATGAAAACACATTGATTTTTATGATTTGTATTGGAAACAACATTGTCACATGTCTTTTCTTGGATCTAAATAATACGAAACCTCGCTCTGTGATTTGAAGTTAAAATCCTCAAATATGGTTAAATATTGACTTTTTTCACGTTTTTCATGTAGTTTGATATTACGTAAATATATTCATTTTTACCAATATTTCAAAACTATTTCATGTAGTATCACGATATGTGATTTGGCCTTCAAATCTTAGAATTTCGCATAATATTGCATTTTAAGCAAGTTTTCTTGCATTTTGTTTCGTACGAAAAATCATCGAATTTAGCAATATTTTGACGTTTATCATCCCCTTTTCCTTTATGTGACTTGAACAAAATATCATCGAATTAGGCAATATTTTGCCGTTTTCCACGTTTTTGTGAATTTACAGTCTATGGGTATTAATTCATATATATACGATAAAAATGATGCAAACACATAATTGATTAGATAATAACCTTAAATACTTCATTTTCAATCATCCATTTGTTTCTCGTTAAAATACTGAGTAAGATATTGAAAAGGTGAGAAGTTCTGTTTTTATTGCATATATCGACGTTTCAGCCGGAATAGAGCGATTTTCGTGTACATCTTCCATCGGTAATATAAACGGAAAATCAGTAACATTTTAGTTAATACTAATGAAAACACATTGATTTTTATGATTTGTATTGGAAACAACATTGTCATATGTCTTTTCTTGGATCTAAATAATACGAAACCTCGCTCTGTGATTTGAAGTTAAAATCCTCAAATATTTTTAAATATTGACTTTTTTCACGTTTTTCATGTAGTTTGATATTACGTAAATATATTCATTTTTACCAATATTTCGATACTATTTCATGAAGTATCACGATATGTGATTTGGCCTTCAAATCTCAGAATTTCGCATAATATTGCATTTTAAGCAAGTTTTCTTGCATTTTGTTTCGTACGAAAAATCATCGAATTTAGCAATATTTTGACGTTTATCATCCCATTTTCCTTTATGTGATTTAAACAAAATATCATCGAATTAGGCAATATTTTGCCGTTTTTCCACGTTTTTGTGAATTTTCAGTCTATGGGTATTAATTCATATATATACGATAAAAATTATGCAAACACATAATTGATTAGATAATACCCTTAAATACTTCATTTTCAATCATCTATATGTTTCTCGTTAAAATACTGAGTAAAATATTGAAAAGGGGAGAAGTTCGGTTTTTATTGCATATATCGACGTTTCAGCCGGATTAGAGCGGTTTTACGTGTACATCTTCCCTCGGTAATATAAACGGAAAATCAGGAACATTTTTGGTAATTCTAATGAAAACACATTGATTTTTATCATTTGTATTGGAAACAACATTGTCATATGTCTTTTCTTGGATCTAAATAATACGAAACCTCGCTCTATGATTTGAAGTTAAAATCCTCAAATATGGTTAAATAGTGACTTTTTCACGTTTTTCATGTAGTTTGATACTACGTAATTATATTCATTTTAACCAATATATCGATTCTATTTCATGTAGAATCACGATATGTGATTTGGCCGTCAAATATCAGAATTTCCCAAAATATTGCATTTTAAGCAAGTTTTCTTGCATTTTGTTTCGTACGAAAGATCATCGAATTTAGCAATATTTTGAAGTTTATCATCCCCTTTTCCTTTATGTGACTTAAACAAAATATCATCGAATTAGGCAATATTTTGCCGTTTTCCACATTTTTGTGAATTTACAGTCTATGGGTATTAATTCATATATATACGATAAAAATGATGCAAACGCATAATTGATTAGATAATAACCTTAAATACTTCATTTTCAATCATCTATTTGTTTCTCGTTAAAACACTGAGTAAAATATTGAAAAGGGGAGAAGTTCGGTTTTTATTGCATATATCGACGTTTCAGCCGGATTAGAGCGATTTTCGTGTACATCTTCCATCGGTAATATAAACGGAAAATCAGTAACATTTTAGTTAATACTAATGAAAACACATTGATTTTTATGATTTGTATTGGAAACAACATTGTCATATGTCTTTTCTTGGATCTAAATAATACGAAACCTCGCTCTGTGATTTGAAGTTAAAATCCTCAAATATGGTTAAATATTGACTTTTTTCACGTTTTTCATGTAGTTTGATATTACGTAAATATATTCATTTTTACCAATATTTCGATACTATTTCATGTAGTATAACGATATGTGATTTGGCCTTCAAATCTCAGAATTTCGCATAATATTGCATTTTAAGCAAGTTTTCTTGCATTTTGTTTCGTACGAAAAATCATCGAATTTAGCAATATTTTGACGTTTATCATCCCCTTTTCCTTTATGTGATTTAAACAAAATATCATCGAATTAGGCAATATTTTGCAGTTTTTCCACGTTTTTGTGAATTTTCAGTCTATGGGTATTAATTCATATATATACGATAAAAATGATGCAAACACATAATTGATTAGATAATAACCTTAAATACTTCATTTTCAATCATCTGTTTGTTTCTCGTTAAAATACTGAGTAAAATATTGAAAAGGGGAGAAGTTCGGTTTTTATTGCATATATCGACGTTTCAGCCGGATTAGAGCGGTTTTACGTGTACATCTTCCCTCGGTAATATAAACGGAAAATCAGGAACATTTTTGGTAATTCTAATGAAAACACATTGATTTTTATCATTTGTATTGGAAACAACATTGTCATATGTCTTTTCTTGGATCTAAATAATACGAAACCTCGCTCTATGATTTGAAGTTAAAATTCTCAAATATGGTTAAATAGTGATTTTTTCACCTTTTTCATGTAGTTTAATACTACGTAAATATATTCATTTTAACCAATATTTCGATTCTATTTCATGTAGAATCACGATATGTGATTTGGCCGTCATATATCAGAATTTCGCAAAATATTGCATTTTAAGCAAGTTTTCTTGCATTTTGTTTCGTACGAAAAATCATCGAATTTAGCAATATTTTGACGTTTATCATCCCCTTTTCCTTTATGTGACTTGAACAAAATATCATCGAATTAGGCAATATTTTGCCGTTTTCCACGTTTTTGTGAATTTACAGTCTATGGGTATAAATTCATATATGTACGATAAAAATTATGCAAACACATAATTGATTAGATAATAACCTTAAATACTTCATTTTCAATCATCTATTTGTTTCTCGTTAAAATACTGAGTAAAATATTGAAAAGGGGAGAAGTTCGGTTTTTATTGCATATATCGACGTTTCAGCCGGATTAGAGCGGTTTTACGTGTACATCTTCCCTCGGTAATATAAACGGAAAATCAGGAACATTTTTGGTAATTCTAATGAAAACACATTGATTTTTATCATTTGTATTGGAAACAACATTGTCATATATCTTTTCTTGGATCTAAATAATACGAAACCTCGCTCTATGGTTTGAAGTTAAAATCCTCAAATATGGTTAAATAGTGACTTTTTTCACCTTTTTCATGTAGTTTAATACTACGTAAATATATTCATTTTAACTAATATTTCGATTCTATTTCATGTAGAATCACGATATGTGATTTGGCCGTCATATATCAGAATTTCGCAAAATATTGCATTTTAAGCAAGTTTTCTTGCATTTTGTTTCGTACGAAAAATCATCGAATTTAGCAATATTTTGACGTTTATCATCCCCTTTTCCTTTATGTGACTTAAACAAAATATCATCGAATTAGGCAATATTTTGCCGTTTTCCACGTTTTTGTGAATTTACAGTCTATGGGTATTAATTCATATATATACGATAAAAATGATGCAAACACATAATTGATTAGATAATAACCTTAAATACTTCATTTTCAATCGTCTATTTGTTTCTCGTTAAAATACTGAGTAAGATATTGAAAAGGGGAGAAGTTCTGTTTTTATTGCATATATCGACGTTTCAGCCGGAATAGAGCGATTTTCGTGTACATCTTCCATCGGTAATATAAACGGAAAATCAGTAACATTTTAGTTAATACTAATGAAAACACATTGATTTTTATGATTTGTATTGGAAACAACATTGTCACATGTCTTTTCTTGGATCTAAATAATACGAAACCTCGCTCTGTGATTTGAAGTTAAAATCCTCAAATATGGTTAAATATTGACTTTTTTCACGTTTTTCATGTAGTTTGATATTACGTAAATATATTCATTTTTACCAATATTTCAAAACTATTTCATGTAGTATCACGATATGTGATTTGGCCTTCAAATCTTAGAATTTCGCATAATATTGCATTTTAAGCAAGTTTTCTTGCATTTTGTTTCGTACGAAAAATCATCGAATTTAGCAATATTTTGACGTTTATCATCCCCTTTTCCTTTATGTGACTTGAACAAAATATCATCGAATTAGGCAATATTTTGCCGTTTTCCACGTTTTTGTGAATTTACAGTCTATGGGTATTAATTCATATATATACGATAAAAATGATGCAAACACATAATTGATTAGATAATAACCTTAAATACTTCATTTTCAATCATCCATTTGTTTCTCGTTAAAATACTGAGTAAGATATTGAAAAGGTGAGAAGTTCTGTTTTTATTGCATATATCGACGTTTCAGCCGGAATAGAGCGATTTTCGTGTACATCTTCCATCGGTAATATAAACGGAAAATCAGTAACATTTTAGTTAATACTAATGAAAACACATTGATTTTTATGATTTGTATTGGAAACAACATTGTCATATGTCTTTTCTTGGATCTAAATAATACGAAACCTCGCTCTGTGATTTGAAGTTAAAATCCTCAAATATTTTTAAATATTGACTTTTTTCACGTTTTTCATGTAGTTTGATATTACGTAAATATATTCATTTTTACCAATATTTCGATACTATTTCATGAAGTATCACGATATGTGATTTGGCCTTCAAATCTCAGAATTTCGCATAATATTGCATTTTAAGCAAGTTTTCTTGCATTTTGTTTCGTACGAAAAATCATCGAATTTAGCAATATTTTGACGTTTATCATCCCATTTTCCTTTATGTGATTTAAACAAAATATCATCGAATTAGGCAATATTTTGCCGTTTTTCCACGTTTTTGTGAATTTTCAGTCTATGGGTATTAATTCATATATATACGATAAAAATTATGCAAACACATAATTGATTAGATAATACCCTTAAATACTTCATTTTCAATCATCTATATGTTTCTCGTTAAAATACTGAGTAAAATATTGAAAAGGGGAGAAGTTCGGTTTTTATTGCATATATCGACGTTTCAGCCGGATTAGAGCGGTTTTACGTGTACATCTTCCCTCGGTAATATAAACGGAAAATCAGGAACATTTTTGGTAATTCTAATGAAAACACATTGATTTTTATCATTTGTATTGGAAACAACATTGTCATATGTCTTTTCTTGGATCTAAATAATACGAAACCTCGCTCTATGATTTGAAGTTAAAATCCTCAAATATGGTTAAATAGTGACTTTTTCACGTTTTTCATGTAGTTTGATACTACGTAATTATATTCATTTTAACCAATATATCGATTCTATTTCATGTAGAATCACGATATGTGATTTGGCCGTCAAATATCAGAATTTCCCAAAATATTGCATTTTAAGCAAGTTTTCTTGCATTTTGTTTCGTACGAAAGATCATCGAATTTAGCAATATTTTGAAGTTTATCATCCCCTTTTCCTTTATGTGACTTAAACAAAATATCATCGAATTAGGCAATATTTTGCCGTTTTCCACATTTTTGTGAATTTACAGTCTATGGGTATTAATTCATATATATACGATAAAAATGATGCAAACGCATAATTGATTAGATAATAACCTTAAATACTTCATTTTCAATCATCTATTTGTTTCTCGTTAAAACACTGAGTAAAATATTGAAAAGGGGAGAAGTTCGGTTTTTATTGCATATATCGACGTTTCAGCCGGATTAGAGCGATTTTCGTGTACATCTTCCATCGGTAATATAAACGGAAAATCAGTAACATTTTAGTTAATACTAATGAAAACACATTGATTTTTATGATTTGTATTGGAAACAACATTGTCATATGTCTTTTCTTGGATCTAAATAATACGAAACCTCGCTCTGTGATTTGAAGTTAAAATCCTCAAATATGGTTAAATATTGACTTTTTTCACGTTTTTCATGTAGTTTGATATTACGTAAATATATTCATTTTTACCAATATTTCGATACTATTTCATGTAGTATAACGATATGTGATTTGGCCTTCAAATCTCAGAATTTCGCATAATATTGCATTTTAAGCAAGTTTTCTTGCATTTTGTTTCGTACGAAAAATCATCGAATTTAGCAATATTTTGACGTTTATCATCCCCTTTTCCTTTATGTGATTTAAACAAAATATCATCGAATTAGGCAATATTTTGCAGTTTTTCCACGTTTTTGTGAATTTTCAGTCTATGGGTATTAATTCATATATATACGATAAAAATGATGCAAACACATAATTGATTAGATAATAACCTTAAATACTTCATTTTCAATCATCTGTTTGTTTCTCGTTAAAATACTGAGTAAAATATTGAAAAGGGGAGAAGTTCGGTTTTTATTGCATATATCGACGTTTCAGCCGGATTAGAGCGGTTTTACGTGTACATCTTCCCTCGGTAATATAAACGGAAAATCAGGAACATTTTTGGTAATTCTAATGAAAACACATTGATTTTTATCATTTGTATTGGAAACAACATTGTCATATGTCTTTTCTTGGATCTAAATAATACGAAACCTCGCTCTATGATTTGAAGTTAAAATTCTCAAATATGGTTAAATAGTGATTTTTTCACCTTTTTCATGTAGTTTAATACTACGTAAATATATTCATTTTAACCAATATTTCGATTCTATTTCATGTAGAATCACGATATGTGATTTGGCCGTCATATATCAGAATTTCGCAAAATATTGCATTTTAAGCAAGTTTTCTTGCATTTTGTTTCGTACGAAAAATCATCGAATTTAGCAATATTTTGACGTTTATCATCCCCTTTTCCTTTATGTGACTTGAACAAAATATCATCGAATTAGGCAATATTTTGCCGTTTTCCACGTTTTTGTGAATTTACAGTCTATGGGTATAAATTCATATATGTACGATAAAAATGATGCAAACACATAATTGATTAGATAATAACCTTAAATACTTCATTTTCAATCGTCTATTTGTTTCTCGTTAAAATACTGAGTAAGATATTGAAAAGGGGAG
The DNA here is from genome assembly GCF_040958095.1 of Procambarus clarkii. Taxonomy (NCBI): domain Eukaryota; kingdom Metazoa; phylum Arthropoda; class Malacostraca; order Decapoda; family Cambaridae; genus Procambarus; species Procambarus clarkii. The sequence continues at coordinate 829,930 of NW_027189146.1, read as the reverse complement.
AAGTTCTGTTTTTATTGCATATATCGACGTTTCAGCCGGAATAGAGCGATTTTCGTGTACATCTTCCATCGGTAATATAAACGGAAAATCAGTAACATTTTAGTTAATACTAATGAAAACACATTGATTTTTATGATTTGTATTGGAAACAACATTGTCACATGTCTTTTCTTGGATCTAAATAATACGAAACCTCGCTCTGTGATTTGAAGTTAAAATCCTCAAATATGGTTAAATATTGACTTTTTTCACGTTTTTCATGTAGTTTGATATTACGTAAATATATTCATTTTTACCAATATTTCAAAACTATTTCATGTAGTATCACGATATGTGATTTGGCCTTCAAATCTTAGAATTTCGCATAATATTGCATTTTAAGCAAGTTTTCTTGCATTTTGTTTCGTACGAAAAATCATCGAATTTAGCAATATTTTGACGTTTATCATCCCCTTTTCCTTTATGTGACTTGAACAAAATATCATCGAATTAGGCAATATTTTGCCGTTTTCCACGTTTTTGTGAATTTACAGTCTATGGGTATTAATTCATATATATACGATAAAAATGATGCAAACACATAATTGATTAGATAATAACCTTAAATACTTCATTTTCAATCATCCATTTGTTTCTCGTTAAAATACTGAGTAAGATATTGAAAAGGTGAGAAGTTCTGTTTTTATTGCATATATCGACGTTTCAGCCGGAATAGAGCGATTTTCGTGTACATCTTCCATCGGTAATATAAACGGAAAATCAGTAACATTTTAGTTAATACTAATGAAAACACATTGATTTTTATGATTTGTATTGGAAACAACATTGTCATATGTCTTTTCTTGGATCTAAATAATACGAAACCTCGCTCTGTGATTTGAAGTTAAAATCCTCAAATATTTTTAAATATTGACTTTTTTCACGTTTTTCATGTAGTTTGATATTACGTAAATATATTCATTTTTACCAATATTTCGATACTATTTCATGAAGTATCACGATATGTGATTTGGCCTTCAAATCTCAGAATTTCGCATAATATTGCATTTTAAGCAAGTTTTCTTGCATTTTGTTTCGTACGAAAAATCATCGAATTTAGCAATATTTTGACGTTTATCATCCCATTTTCCTTTATGTGATTTAAACAAAATATCATCGAATTAGGCAATATTTTGCCGTTTTTCCACGTTTTTGTGAATTTTCAGTCTATGGGTATTAATTCATATATATACGATAAAAATTATGCAAACACATAATTGATTAGATAATACCCTTAAATACTTCATTTTCAATCATCTATTTGTTTCTCGTTAAAATACTGAGTAAAATATTGAAAAGGGGAGAAGTTCGGTTTTTATTGCATATATCGACGTTTCAGCCGGATTAGAGCGATTTTCGTGTACATCTTCCCTCGGTAATATAAACGGAAAATCAGGAACATTTTTGGTAATTCTAATGAAAACACATTGATTTTTATCATTTGTATTGGAAACAACATTGTCATATGTCTTTTCTTGGATCTAAATAATACGAAACCTCGCTCTATGATTTGAAGTTAAAATCCTCAAATATGGTTAAATAGTGACTTTTTCACGTTTTTCATGTAGTTTGATACTACGTAATTATATTCATTTAACCAATATTTCGATTCTATTTCATGTAGAATCACGATATGTGATTTGGCCGTCAAATATCAGAATTTCCCTAAATATTGCATTTTAAGCAAGTTTTCTTGCATTTTGTTTCGTACGAAAGATCATCGAATTTAGCAATATTTTGAAGTTTATCATCCCTTTTTCCTTTATGTGACTTAAACAAAATATCATCGAATTAGGCAATATTTTGCCGTTTTCCACATTTTTGTGAATTTACAGTCTATGGGTATTAATTCATATATATACGATAAAAATGATGCAAACGCATAATTGATTAGATAATAACCTTAAATACTTCATTTTCAATCATCTATTTGTTTCTCGTTAAAACACTGAGTAAAATATTGAAAAGGGGAGAAGTTCGGTTTTTATTGCATATATCGACGTTTCAGCCGGATTAGAGCGATTTTCGTGTACATCTTCCATCGGTAATATAAACGGAAAATCAGTAACATTTTAGTTAATACTAATGAAAACACATTGATTTTTATGATTTGTATTGGAAACAACATTGTCATATGTCTTTTCTTGGATCTAAATAATACGAAACCTCGCTCTGTGATTTGAAGTTAAAATCCTCAAATATGGTTAAATATTGATTTTTTCACGTTTTTCATGTAGTTTGATATTACGTAAATATATTCATTTTTACCAATATTTCGATACTATTTCATGTAGTATAACGATATGTGATTTGGCCTTCAAATCTCAGAATTTCGCATAATATTGCATTTTAAGCAAGTTTTCTTGCATTTTGTTTCGTACGAAAAATCATCGAATTTAGCAATATTTTGACGTTTATCATCCCCTTTTCCTTTATGTGACTTAAACAAAATATCATCGAATTAGGCAATATTTTGCCGTTTTCCACGTTTTTGTGAATTTACAGTCTATGGGTATTAATTCATATATATACGATAAAAATTATGCAAACACATAATTGATTAGATAATAACCTTAAATACTTCATTTTCAATCATCTATTTGTTTCTCGTTAAAATACTGAGTAAGATATTGAAAAGGGGAGAAGTTCTGTTTTTATTGCATATATCGACGTTTCAGCCGGAATAGAGCGATTTTCGTGTACATCTTCCATCGGTAATATAAACGGAAAATCAGTAACATTTTAGTTAATACTAATGAAAACACATTGATTTTTATCATTTGTATTGGAAACAACATTGTCATATGTCTTTTCTTGGATCTAAATAATACGAAACCTCGCTCTGTGATTTGAAGTTAAAATCCTCAAATATGGTTATATATTGACTTTTTTCACGTTTTTCATGTAGTTTGATATTACGTAAATATATTCATTTTTACCAATATTTCGATACTATTTCATGTAGTATAACGATATGTGATTTGGCCTTCAAATCTCAGAATTTCGCATAATATTGCATTTTAAGCAAGTTTTCTTGCATTTTGTTTCGTACGAAAAATCATCGAATTTAGCAATATTTTGACGTTTATCATCCCCTTTTCCTTTATGTGATTTAAACAAAATATCATCGAATTAGGCAATATTTTGCAGTTTTTCCACGTTTTTGTGAATTTTCAGTCTATGGGTATTAATTCATATATATACGATAAAAATGCTGCAAACACATAATTGATTAGATAATAACCTTAAATACTTCATTTTCAATCATCTGTTTGTTTCTCGTTAAAATACTGAGTAAAATATTGAAAAGGGGAGAAGTTCGGTTTTTATTGCATATATCGACGTTTCAGCCGGATAAGAGCGGTTTTACGTGTACATCTTCCCTCGGTAATATAAACGGAAAATCAGGAACATTTTTGGTAATTCTAATGAAAACACATTGATTTTTATCATTTGTATTGGAAACAACATTGTCATATGTCTTTTCTTGGATCTAAATAATACGAAACCTCGCTCTATGATTTGAAGTTAAAATCCTCAAATATGGTTAAATAGTGATTTTTTCACCTTTTTCATGTAGTTTAATACTACGTAAATATATTCATTTTAACCAATATTTCGATTCTATTTCATGTAGAATCACGATATGTGATTTGGCCGTCATATATCAGAATTTCGCAAAATATTGCATTTTAAGCAAGTTTTCTTGCATTTTGTTTCGTACGAAAAATCATCGAATTTAGCAATATTTTGACGTTTATCATCCCCTTTTCCTTTATGTGAATTGAACAAAATATCATCGAATTAGGCAATATTTTGCCGTTTTCCACGTTTTTGTGAATTTACAGTCTATGGGTATAAATTCATATATGTACGATAAAAATGATGCAAATACATAATTGATTAGATAATAACCTTAAATACTTCATTTTCAATCATCTATTTGTTTCTCGTTAAAATACTGAGTAAGATATTGAAAAGGGGAGAAGTTCTGTTTTTATTGCATATATCGACGTTTCAGCCGGAATAGAGCGATTTTCGTGTACATCTTCCATCGGTAATATAAACGGAAAATCAGTAACATTTTAGTTAATACTAATGAAAACACATTGATTTTTATCATTTGTATTGGAAACAACATTGTCATATGTCTTTTCTTGGATCTAAATAATACGAAACCTCGCTCTGTGATTTGAAGTTAAAATCCTCAAATATGGTTATATATTGACTTTTTTCACGTTTTTCATGTAGTTTGATATTACGTAAATATATTCATTTTAACAAATATTTCGATACTATTTCATGTAGTATAACGATATGTGATTTGGCCTTCAAATCTCAGAATTTCGCATAATATTGCATTTTAAGCAAGTTTTCTTGCATTTTGTTTCGTACGAAAAATCATCGAATTTAGCAATATTTTGACGTTTATCATCCCCTTTTCCTTTATGTGATTTAAACAAAATATCATCGAATTAGGCAATATTTTGCCGTTTTTCCACGTTTTTGTGAATTTTCAGTCTATGGGTATTAATTCATATATATACGATAAAAATTATGCAAACACATAATTGATTAGATAATATCCTTAAATACTTCATTTTCAATCATCTATTTGTTTCTCGTTAAAATACTGAGTAAAATATTGAAAAGGGGAGAAGTTCGGTTTTTATTGCATATATCGACGTTTCAGCCGGATTAGAGCGGTTTTACGTGTACATCTTCCCTCGGTAATATAAACGGAAAATCAGGAACATTTTTGTTAATTCTAATGAAAACACATTGATTTTTATCATTTGTATTGGAAACAACATTGTCATATGTCTTTTCTTGGATCTAAATAATACGAAACCTCGCTCTATGATTTGAAGTTAAAATCCTCAAATATGGTTAAATAGTGACTTTTTTCACCTTTTTCATGTAGTTTAATACTACGTAAATATATTCATTTTAACCAATATTTCGATTGTATTTCATGTAGAATCACGATATGTGATTTGGCCGTCATATATCAGAATTTCGCAAAATATTGCATTTTAAGCAAGTTTTCTTGCATTTTGTTTCGTACGAAAAATCATCGAATTTAGCAATATTTTGACGTTTATCATCCCCTTTTCCTTTATGTGACTTAAACAAAATATCATCGAATTAGCCAATATTTTGCCGTTTTCCACATTTTTGTGAATTTACAGTCTATGGGTATTAATTCATATATATACGATAAAAATGATGCAAACGCATAATTGATTAGATAATAACCTTAAATACTTCATTTTCAATCATCTATTTGTTTCTCGTTAAAATACTGAGTAAAATATTGAAAAGGGGAGAAGTTCGGTTTTTATTGCATATATCGACGTTTCAGCCGGATCAGAGCGGTTTTACGTGTACATCTTCCCTCGGTAATATAAACGGAAAATCAGGAACATTTTTGGTAATTCTAATGAAAACACATTGATTTTTATCATTTGTATTGGAAACAACATTGTCATATGTCTTTTCTTGGATCTAAATAATACGAAACCTCGCTCTATGATTTGAAGTTAAAATCCTCAAATATGGTTAAATAGTGACTTTTTTCACCTTTTTCATGTAGTTTAATACTACGTAAATATATTCATTTTAACCAATATTTCGATTCTATTTCATGTAGAATCACGATATGTGATTTGGCCGTCATATATCAGAATTTCGCAAAATATTGCATTTTAAGCAAGTTTTCTTGCATTTGGTTTCGTACGAAAAATCATCGAATTTAGCAATATTTTGACGTTTATCATCCCCTTTTCCTTTATGTGACTTAAACAAAATATCATCGAATTAGGCAATATTTTGCCGTTTCCCACGTTTTTGTGAATTTACAGTCTATGGGTATTAATTCATATATATACGATAAAAATGATGCAAACACATAATTGATTAGATAATAACCTTAAATACTTCATTTTCAATCATCTATTTGTTTCTCGTTAAAATACTGAGTAAGATATTGAAAAGGGGAGACGTTCTGTTTTTATTGCATATATCGACGTTTCAGCCGGAATAGAGCGATTTTCGTGTACATCTGCCATCGGTAATATAAACGGAAAATCAGTAACATTTTAGTTAATACTAATGAAAACACATTGATTTTTATCATTTGTATTGGAAACAACATTGTCATATGTCTTTTCATGGATCTAAATAATACGAAACCTCGCTCTGTGATTTGAAGTTAAAATCCTCAAATATGGTTAAATATTGACTTTTTTCACGTTTTTCATGTAGTTTGATATTACGTAAATATATTTATTTTTACCAATATTTCGATACTATTTCATGTAGTATCACGATATGTGATTTGGCCTTCAAATCTCAGAATTTCGCATAATATTGCATTTTAAGCAAGTTTTCTTGCATTTTGTTTCGTACGAAAAATCATCGAATTTAGCAATATTTTGACGTTTATCATCCCCTTTTCCTTTATGTGATTTAAACAAAATATCATCGAATTAGGCAATATTTTGCCGTTTTTCCACGTTTTTGTGAATTTTCAGTCTATGGGTATTAATTCATATATATACGATAAAAATTATGCAAACACATAATTGATTAGATAATAACCTTAAATACTTCATTTTCAATCATCTATTTGTTTCTCGTTAAAATACTGAGTAAAATATTGAAAAGGGGAGAAGTTCGGTTTTTATTGCATATATCGACGTTTCAGCCGGATTAGAGCGGTTTTACGTGTACATCTTCCCTCGGTAATATAAACGGAAAATCAGGAACATTTTTGGTAATTCTAATGAAAACACATTGATTTGTATCATTTGTATTGGAAACAACATTGTCATATGTCTTTTCTTGGATCTAAATAATACGAAACCTCGCTCTATGGTTTGAAGTTAAAATCCTCAAATATGGTTAAATAGTGACTTTTTTCACCTTTTTCATGTAGTTTAATACTACGTAAATATATTCATTTTAACCAATATTTCGATTCTATTTCATGTAGAATCACGATATGTGATTTGGCCGTCATATATCAGAATTTCGCAAAATATTGCATTTTAAGCAAGTTTTCTTGCATTTTGTTTCGTACGAAAAATCATCGAATTTAGCAATATTTTGACGTTTATCATCCCCTTTTCCTTTATGTGACTTAAACAAAATATCATCGAATTAGGCAATATTTTGCCGTTTTCCACGTTTTTGTGAATTTACAGTCTATGGGTATTAATTCATATATATACGATAAAAATGATGCAAACACATAATTGATTAGATAATAACCTTAAATACTTCATTTTCAATCGTCTATTTGTTTCTCGTTAAAATACTGAGTAAGATATTGAAAAGGGGAGAAGTTCTGTTTTTATTGCATATATCGACGTTTCAGCCGGAATAGAGCGATTTTCGTGTACATCATCCATCGGTAATATAAACGGAAAATCAGTAACATTTTAGTTAATACTAATGAAAACACATTGATTTTTATGATTTGTATTGGAAACAACATTGTCACATGTCTTTTCTTGGATCTAAATAATACGAAACCTCGCTCTGTGATTTGAAGTTAAAATCCTCAAATATGGTTAAATATTGACTTTTTTCACGTTTTTCATGTAGTTTGATATTACGTAAATATATTCATTTTTACCAATATTTCAAAACTATTTCATGTAGTATCACGATATGTGATTTGGCCTTCAAATCTTAGAATTTCGCATAATATTGCATTTTAAGCAAGTTTTCTTGCATTTTGTTTCGTACGAAAAATCATCGAATTTAGCAATATTTTGACGTTTATCATCCCCTTTTCCTTTATGTGACTTGAACAAAATATCATCGAATTAGGCAATATTTTGCCGTTTTCCACGTTTTTGTGAATTTACAGTCTATGGGTATTAATTCATATATATACGATAAAAATGATGCAAACACATAATTGATTAGATAATAACCTTAAATACTTCATTTTCAATCATCCATTTGTTTCTCGTTAAAATACTGAGTAAGATATTGAAAAGGTGAGAAGTTCTGTTTTTATTGCATATATCGACGTTTCAGCCGGAATAGAGCGATTTTCGTGTACATCTTCCATCGGTAATATAAACGGAAAATCAGTAACATTTTAGTTAATACTAATGAAAACACATTGATTTTTATCATTTGTATTGGAAACAACATTGTCATATGTCTTTTCTTGGATCTAAATAATACGAAACCTCGCTCTGTGATTTGAAGTTAAAATCCTCAAATATGGTTAAATATTGACTTTTTTCACGTTTTTCATGTAGTTTGATATTACGTAAATATATTCATTTTTACCAATATTTCGATACTATTTCATGAAGTATCACGATATGTGATTTGGCCTTCAAATCTCAGAATTTCGCATAATATTGCATTTTAAGCAAGTTTTCTTGCATTTTGTTTCGTACGAAAAATCATCGAATTTAGCAATATTTTGACGTTTATCATCCCATTTTCCTTTATGTGATTTAAACAAAATATCATCGAATTAGGCAATATTTTGCCGTTTTTCCACGTTTTTGTGAATTTTCAGTCTATGGGTATTAATTCATATATATACGATAAAAATTATGCAAACACATAATTGATTAGATAATACCCTTAAATACTTCATTTTCAATCATCTATTTGTTTCTCGTTAAAATACTGAGTAAAATATTGAAAAGGGGAGAAGTTCGGTTTTTATTGCATATATCGACGTTTCAGCCGGATTAGAGCGGTTTTACGTGTACATCTTCCCTCGGTAATATAAACGGAAAATCAGGAACATTTTTGGTAATTCTAATGAAAACACATTGATTTTTATCATTTGTATTGGAAACAACATTGTCATATGTCTTTTCTTGGATCTAAATAATACGAAACCTCGCTCTATGATTTGAAGTTAAAATCCTCAAATATGGTTAAATAGTGACTTTTTCACGTTTTTCATGTAGTTTGATACTACGTAATTATATTCATTTTAACCAATATTTCGATACTATTTCATGTAGAATCACGATATGTGATTTGGCCGTCAAATATCAGAATTTCCCAAAATATTGCATTTTAAGCAAGTTTTCTTGCATTTTGTTTCGTACGAAAGATCATCGAATTTAGCAATATTTTGAAGTTTATCATCCCCTTTTCCTTTATGTGACTTAAACAAAATATCATCGAATTAGGCAATATTTTGCCGTTTTCCACGTTTTTGTGAATTTACAGTCTATGGGTATTAATTCATATATATACGATAAAAATGATGCAAACGCATAATTGATTAGATAATAACCTTAAATACTTCATTTTCAATCGTCTATTTGTTTCTCGTTAAAACACTGAGTAAAATATTGAAAAGGGGAGAAGTTCGGTTTTTATTGCATATATCGACGTTTCAGCCGGATTAGAGCGATTTTCGTGTACATCTTCCATCGGTAATATAAACGGAAAATCAGTAACATTTTAGTTAATACTAATGAAAACACATTGATTTTTATGATTTGTATTGGAAACAACATTGTCATATGTCTTTTCTTGGATCTAAATAATACGAAACCTCGCTCTGTGATTTGAAGTTAAAATCCTCAAATATGGTTAAATATTGACTTTTTTCACGTTTTTCATGTAGTTTGATATTACGTAAATATATTCATTTTTACCAATATTTCGATACTATTTCATGTAGTATAACGATATGTGATTTGGCCTTCAAATCTCAGAATTTCGCATAATATTGCATTTTAAGCAAGTTTTCTTGCATTTTGTTTCGTACGAAAAATCATCGAATTTAGCAATATTTTGACGTTTATCATCCCCTTTTCCTTTATGTGATTTAAACAAAATATCATCGAATTAGGCAATATTTTGCAGTTTTTCCACGTTTTTGTGAATTTTCAGTCTATGGGTATTAATTCATATATATACGATAAAAATGATGCAAACACATAATTGATTAGATAATAACCTTAAATACTTCATTTTCAATCATCTGTTTGTTTCTCGTTAAAATACTGAGTAAAATATTGAAAAGGGGAGAAGTTCGGTTTTTATTGCATATATCGACGTTTCAGCCGGATTAGAGCGGTTTTACGTGTACATCTTCCCTCGGTAATATAAACGGAAAATCAGGAACATTTTTGGTAATTCTAATGAAAACACATTGATTTTTATCATTTGTATTGGAAACAACATTGTCATATGTCTTTTCTTGGATCTAAATAATACGAAACCTCGCTCTATGATTTGAAGTTAAAATCCTCAAATATGGTTAAATAGTGATTTTTTCACCTTTTTCATGTAGTTTAATACTACGTAAATATATTCATTTTAACCAATATTTCGATTCTATTTCATGTAGAATCACGATATGTGATTTGGCCGTCATATATCAGAATTTCGCAAAATATTGCATTTTAAGCAAGTTTTCTTGCATTTTGTTTCGTACGAAAAATCATCGAATTTAGCAATATTTTGACGTTTATCATCCCCTTTTCCTTTATGTGACTTGAACAAAATATCATCGAATTAGGCAATATTTTGCCGTTTTCCACGTTTTTGTGAATTTACAGTCTATGGGTATAAATTCATATATGTACGATAAAAATGATGCAAACACATAATTGATTAGATAATAACCTTAAATACTTCATTTTCAATCATCTATTTGTTTCTCGTTAAAATACTGAGTAAGATATTGAAAAGGGGAGAAGTTCTGTTTTTATTGCATATATCGACGTTTCAGCCGGATTAGAGCGGTTTTACGTGTACATCTTCCCTCGGTAATATAAACGGAAAATCAGGAACATTTTTGGTAATTCTAATGAAAACACATTGATTTTTATCATTTGTATTGGAAACAACATTGTCATATGTCTTTTCTTGGATCTAAATAATACGAAACCTCGCTCTATGATTTGAAGTTAAAATCCTCAAATATGGTTAAATAGTGACTTTTTTCACCTTTTTCATGTAGTTTAATACTACGTAAATATATTCATTTTAACCAATATTTCGATTCTATTTCATGTAGAATCACGATATGTGATTTGGCCGTCATATATCAGAATTTCGCAAAATATTGCATTTTAAGCAAGTTTTCTTGCATTTGGTTTCGTACGAAAAATCATCGAATTTAGCAATATTTTGACGTTTATCATCCCCTTTTCCTTTATGTGACTTAAACAAAATATCATCGAATTAGGCAATATTTTGCCGTTTCCCACGTTTTTGTGAATTTACAGTCTATGGGTATTAATTCATATATATACGATAAAAATGATGCAAACACATAATTGATTAGATAATAACCTTAAATACTTCATTTTCAATCATCTATTTGTTTCTCGTTAAAATACTGAGTAAGATATTGAAAAGGGGAGACGTTCTGTTTTTATTGCATATATCGACGTTTCAGCCGGAATAGAGCGATTTTCGTGTACATCTGCCATCGGTAATATAAACGGAAAATCAGTAACATTTTAGTTAATACTAATGAAAACACATTGATTTTTATCATTTGTATTGGAAACAACATTGTCATATGTCTTTTCATGGATCTAAATAATACGAAACCTCGCTCTGTGATTTGAAGTTAAAATCCTCAAATATGGTTAAATATTGACTTTTTTCACGTTTTTCATGTAGTTTGATATTACGTAAATATATTTATTTTTACCAATATTTCGATACTATTTCATGTAGTATCACGATATGTGATTTGGCCTTCAAATCTCAGAATTTCGCATAATATTGCATTTTAAGCAAGTTTTCTTGCATTTTGTTTCGTACGAAAAATCATCGAATTTAGCAATATTTTGACGTTTATCATCCCCTTTTCCTTTATGTGATTTAAACAAAATATCATCGAATTAGGCAATATTTTGCCGTTTTTCCACGTTTTTGTGAATTTTCAGTCTATGGGTATTAATTCATATATATACGATAAAAATTATGCAAACACATAATTGATTAGATAATAACCTTAAATACTTCATTTTCAATCGTCTATTTGTTTCTCGTTAAAACACTGAGTAAAATATTGAAAAGGGGAGAAGTTCGGTTTTTATTGCATATATCGACGTTTCAGCCGGATTAGAGCGATTTTCGTGTACATCTTCCATCGGTAATATAAACGGAAAATCAGTAACATTTTAGTTAATACTAATGAAAACACATTGATTTTTATGATTTGTATTGGAAACAACATTGTCATATGTCTTTTCTTGGATCTAAATAATACGAAACCTCGCTCTGTGATTTGAAGTTAAAATCCTCAAATATGGTTAAATATTGACTTTTTTCACGTTTTTCATGTAGTTTGATATTACGTAAATATATTCATTTTTACCAATATTTCGATACTATTTCATGTAGTATAACGATATGTGATTTGGCCTTCAAATCTCAGAATTTCGCATAATATTGCATTTTAAGCAAGTTTTCTTGCATTTTGTTTCGTACGAAAAATCATCGAATTTAGCAATATTTTGACGTTTATCATCCCCTTTTCCTTTATGTGATTTAAACAAAATATCATCGAATTAGGCAATATTTTGCAGTTTTTCCACGTTTTTGTGAATTTTCAGTCTATGGGTATTAATTCATATATATACGATAAAAATGATGCAAACACATAATTGATTAGATAATAACCTTAAATACTTCATTTTCAATCATCTGTTTGTTTCTCGTTAAAATACTGAGTAAAATATTGAAAAGGGGAGAAGTTCGGTTTTTATTGCATATATCGACGTTTCAGCCGGATTAGAGCGGTTTTACGTGTACATCTTCCCTCGGTAATATAAACGGAAAATCAGGAACATTTTTGGTAATTCTAATGAAAACACATTGATTTTTATCATTTGTATTGGAAACAACATTGTCATATGTCTTTTCTTGGATCTAAATAATACGAAACCTCGCTCTATGATTTGAAGTTAAAATCCTCAAATATGGTTAAATAGTGATTTTTTCACCTTTTTCATGTAGTTTAATACTACGTAAATATATTCATTTTAACCAATATTTCGATTCTATTTCATGTAGAATCACGATATGTGATTTGGCCGTCATATATCAGAATTTCGCAAAATATTGCATTTTAAGCAAGTTTTCTTGCATTTTGTTTCGTACGAAAAATCATCGAATTTAGCAATATTTTGACGTTTATCATCCCCTTTTCCTTTATGTGACTTGAACAAAATATCATCGAATTAGGCAATATTTTGCCGTTTTCCACGTTTTTGTGAATTTACAGTCTATGGGTATAAATTCATATATGTACGATAAAAATGATGCAAACACATAATTGATTAGATAATAACCTTAAATACTTCATTTTCAATCATCTATTTGTTTCTCGTTAAAATACTGAGTAAGATATTGAAAAGGGGAGAAGTTCTGTTTTTATTGCATATATCGACGTTTCAGCCGGATTAGAGCGGTTTTACGTGTACATCTTCCCTCGGTAATATAAACGGAAAATCAGGAACATTTTTGGTAATTCTAATGAAAACACATTGATTTTTATCATTTGTATTGGAAACAACATTGTCATATGTCTTTTCTTGGATCTAAATAATACGAAACCTCGCTCTATGATTTGAAGTTAAAATCCTCAAATATGGTTAAATAGTGACTTTTTTCACCTTTTTCATGTAGTTTAATACTACGTAAATATATTCATTTTAACCAATATTTCGATTCTATTTCATGTAGAATCACGATATGTGATTTGGCCGTCATATATCAGAATTTCGCAAAATATTGCATTTTAAGCAAGTTTTCTTGCATTTGGTTTCGTACGAAAAATCATCGAATTTAGCAATATTTTGACGTTTATCATCCCCTTTTCCTTTATGTGACTTAAACAAAATATCATCGAATTAGGCAATATTTTGCCGTTTCCCACGTTTTTGTGAATTTACAGTCTATGGGTATTAATTCATATATATACGATAAAAATGATGCAAACACATAATTGATTAGATAATAACCTTAAATACTTCATTTTCAATCATCTATTTGTTTCTCGTTAAAATACTGAGTAAGATATTGAAAAGGGGAGACGTTCTGTTTTTATTGCATATATCGACGTTTCAGCCGGAATAGAGCGATTTTCGTGTACATCTGCCATCGGTAATATAAACGGAAAATCAGTAACATTTTAGTTAATACTAATGAAAACACATTGATTTTTATCATTTGTATTGGAAACAACATTGTCATATGTCTTTTCATGGATCTAAATAATACGAAACCTCGCTCTGTGATTTGAAGTTAAAATCCTCAAATATGGTTAAATATTGACTTTTTTCACGTTTTTCATGTAGTTTGATATTACGTAAATATATTTATTTTTACCAATATTTCGATACTATTTCATGTAGTATCACGATATGTGATTTGGCCTTCAAATCTCAGAATTTCGCATAATATTGCATTTTAAGCAAGTTTTCTTGCATTTTGTTTCGTACGAAAAATCATCGAATTTAGCAATATTTTGACGTTTATCATCCCCTTTTCCTTTATGTGATTTAAACAAAATATCATCGAATTAGGCAATATTTTGCCGTTTTTCCACGTTTTTGTGAATTTTCAGTCTATGGGTATTAATTCATATATATACGATAAAAATTATGCAAACACATAATTGATTAGATAATAACCTTAAATACTTCATTTTCAATCATCTATTTGTTTCTCGTTAAAATACTGAGTAAAATATTGAAAAGGGGAGAAGTTCGGTTTTTATTGCATATATCGACGTTTCAGCCGGATTAGAGCGGTTTTACGTGTACATCTTCCCTCGGTAATATAAACGGAAAATCAGGAACATTTTTGATAATTCTAATGAAAACACATTGATTTGTATCATTTGTATTGGAAACAACATTGTCATATGTCTTTTCTTGGATCTAAATAATACGAAACCTCGCTCTATGGTTTGAAGTTAAAATCCTCAAATATGGTTAAATAGTGACTTTTTTCACCTTTTTCATGTAGTTTAATACTACGTAAATATATTCATTTTAACCAATATTTCGATTCTATTTCATGTAGAATCACGATATGTGATTTGGCCGTCATATATCAGAATTTCGCAAAATATTGCATTTTAAGCAAGTTTTCTTGCATTTGGTTTCGTACGAAAAATCATCGAATTTAGCAATATTTTGACGTTTATCATCCCCTTTTCCTTTATGTGACTTAAACAAAATATCATCGAATTAGGCAATATTTTGCCGTTTCCCACGTTTTTGTGAATTTACAGTCTATGGGTATTAATTCATATATATACGATAAAAATGATGCAAACACATAATTGATTAGATAATAACCTTAAATACTTCATTTTCAATCATCTATTTGTTTCTCGTTAAAATACTGAGTAAGATATTGAAAAGGGGAGACGTTCTGTTTTTATTGCATATATCGACGTTTCAGCCGGAATAGAGCGATTTTCGTGTACATCTGCCATCGGTAATATAAACGGAAAATCAGTAACATTTTAGTTAATACTAATGAAAACACATTGATTTTTATCATTTGTATTGGAAACAACATTGTCATATGTCTTTTCATGGATCTAAATAATACGAAACCTCGCTCTGTGATTTGAAGTTAAAATCCTCAAATATGGTTAAATATTGACTTTTTTCACGTTTTTCATGTAGTTTGATATTACGTAAATATATTTATTTTTACCAATATTTCGATACTATTTCATGTAGTATCACGATATGTGATTTGGCCTTCAAATCTCAGAATTTCGCATAATATTGCATTTTAAGCAAGTTTTCTTGCATTTTGTTTCGTACGAAAAATCATCGAATTTAGCAATATTTTGACGTTTATCATCCCCTTTTCCTTTATGTGATTTAAACAAAATATCATCGAATTAGGCAATATTTTGCCGTTTTTCCACGTTTTTGTGAATTTTCAGTCTATGGGTATTAATTCATATATATACGATAAAAATTATGCAAACACATAATTGATTAGATAATAACCTTAAATACTTCATTTTCAATCATCTATTTGTTTCTCGTTAAAATACTGAGTAAAATATTGAAAAGGGGAGAAGTTCGGTTTTTATTGCATATATCGACGTTTCAGCCGGATTAGAGCGGTTTTACGTGTACATCTTCCCTCGGTAATATAAACGGAAAATCAGGAACATTTTTGGTAATTCTAATGAAAACACATTGATTTGTATCATTTGTATTGGAAACAACATTGTCATATGTCTTTTCTTGGATCTAAATAATACGAAACCTCGCTCTATGGTTTGAAGTTAAAATCCTCAAATATGGTTAAATAGTGACTTTTTTCACCTTTTTCATGTAGTTTAATACTACGTAAATATATTCATTTTAACCAATATTTCGATTCTATTTCATGTAGAATCACGATATGTGATTTGGCCGTCATATATCAGAATTTCGCAAAATATTGCATTTTAAGCAAGTTTTCTTGCATTTTGTTTCGTACGAAAAATCATCGAATTTAGCAATATTTTGACGTTTATCATCCCCTTTTCCTTTATGTGACTTAAACAAAATATCATCGAATTAGGCAATATTTTGCCGTTTTCCACGTTTTTGTGAATTTACAGTCTATGGGTATTAATTCATATATATACGATAAAAATGATGCAAACACATAATTGATTAGATAATAACCTTAAATACTTCATTTTCAATCGTCTATTTGTTTCTCGTTAAAATACTGAGTAAGATATTGAAAAGGGGAGAAGTTCTGTTTTTATTGCATATATCGACGTTTCAGCCGGAATAGAGCGATTTTCGTGTACATCTTCCATCGGTAATATAAACGGAAAATCAGTAACATTTTAGTTAATACTAATGAAAACACATTGATTTTTATGATTTGTATTGGAAACAACATTGTCACATGTCTTTTCTTGGATCTAAATAATACGAAACCTCGCTCTGTGATTTGAAGTTAAAATCCTCAAATATGGTTAAATATTGACTTTTTTCACGTTTTTCATGTAGTTTGATATTACGTAAATATATTCATTTTTACCAATATTTCAAAACTATTTCATGTAGTATCACGATATGTGATTTGGCCTTCAAATCTTAGAATTTCGCATAATATTGCATTTTAAGCAAGTTTTCTTGCATTTTGTTTCGTACGAAAAATCATCGAATTTAGCAATATTTTGACGTTTATCATCCCCTTTTCCTTTATGTGACTTGAACAAAATATCATCGAATTAGGCAATATTTTGCCGTTTTCCACGTTTTTGTGAATTTACAGTCTATGGGTATTAATTCATATATATACGATAAAAATGATGCAAACACATAATTGATTAGATAATAACCTTAAATACTTCATTTTCAATCATCCATTTGTTTCTCGTTAAAATACTGAGTAAGATATTGAAAAGGTGAGAAGTTCTGTTTTTATTGCATATATCGACGTTTCAGCCGGAATAGAGCGATTTTCGTGTACATCTTCCATCGGTAATATAAACGGAAAATCAGTAACATTTTAGTTAATACTAATGAAAACACATTGATTTTTATCATTTGTATTGGAAACAACATTGTCATATGTCTTTTCTTGGATCTAAATAATACGAAACCTCGCTCTGTGATTTGAAGTTAAAATCCTCAAATATGGTTAAATATTGACTTTTTTCACGTTTTTCATGTAGTTTGATATTACGT
>NW_027189146.1:759616-811692 GCF_040958095.1 Procambarus clarkii | reverse complement strand
GAAGTTAAAATCCTCAAATATGGTTAAATATTGACTTTTTTCACGCTTCTCATGTAGTTTGATATTACGTAAATATATTCATTTTTACCAATATTTCGATACTATTTCATGTAGTATCACGATATGTGATTTGGCCTTCAAATCTTAGAATTTCGCATAATATTGCATTTTAAGCAAGTTTTCTTGCATTTTGTTTCGTACGAAAAATCATCGAATTTAGCAATATTTTGACGTTTATCATCCCCTTTTCCTTTATGTGACTTAAACAAAATATCATCGAATTAGGCAATATTTTGCCGTTTTCCACGTTTTTGTGAATTTACAGTCTATGGGTATTAATTCATATATATACGATAAAAATTATGCAAACACATAATTGATTAGATAATAACCTTAAATACTTCATTTTCAATCATCTATTTGTTTCTCGTTAAAATACTGAGTAAAATATTGAAAAGGGGAGAAGTTCTGTTTTTATTGCATATATCGACGTTTCAGCCGGAATAGAGCGATTTTCGTGTACATCTTCCATCGGTAATATAAACGGAAAATCAGTAACATTTTAGTTAATACTAATGAAAACACATTGATTTTTATCATTTGTATTGGAAACAACATTGTCATATGTCTTTTCTTGGATCTAAATAATACGAAACCTCGCTCTGTGATTTGAAGTTAAAATCCTCAAATATGGTTAAATATTGACTTTTTTCACGTTTTTCATGTAGTTTGATATAACGTAAATATATTCATTTTTACCAATATTTCGATACTATTTCATGTAGTATCACGATATGTGATTTGGCCTTCATATCTTAGAATTTCGCATAATATTGCATTTTATGCAAGTTTTCTTGCATTTTGTTTCGTACGAAAAATCATCGAATTTAGCAATATTTTGACGTTTATCATCCCCTTTTCCTTTATGTGACTTAAACAAAATATCATCGAATTAGGCAATATTTTGCCGTTTTCCACGTTTTTGTGAATTTACAGTCTATGGGTATTAATTCATATATATACGATAAAAATTATGCAAACACATAATTGATTAGATAATAACCTTAAATACTTCATTTTCAATCATCTATTTGTTTCTCGTTAAAATACTGAGTAAGATATTGAAAAGGGGAGAAGTTCGGTTTTTATTGCATATATCGACGTTTCAGCCGGATTAGAGCGGTTTTACGTGTACATCTTCCCTCGGTAATATAATCGGAAAATCAGGAACATTTTAGTTAATTCTAATGAAAACACATTGATTTTTATCATTTGTATTGGAAACAACATTGTCATATGTCTTTTCTTGGATCTAAATAATACGAAACCTCGCTCTGTGATTTGAAGTTAAAATCCTCAAATATGGTTATATATTGACTTTTTTCACGTTTTTCATATAGTTTGATATTACGTAAATATATTCATTTTTACCAATATTTCGATACTATTTCATGTAGTATCACGATATGTGATTTGGCCTTCAAATCTCAGAATTTCGCATAATATTGCATTTTAAGCAAGTTTTCTTGCATTTTGTTTCGTACGAAAAATCATCGAATTTAGCAATATTTTGACGTTTATCATCCCCTTTTCCTTTATGTGATTTAAACAAAATATCATCGAATTAGGCAATATTTTGCCGTTTTTCCACGTTTTTGTGAATTTTCAGTCTATGGGTATTAATTCATATATATACGATAAAAATGATGCAAACACATAATTGATTAGATAATAACCTTAAATACTTCATTTTCAATCATCTATTTGTTTCTCGTTAAAATACTGAGTAAGATATTGAAAAGGGGAGAAGTTCGGTTTTTATTGCATATATCGACGTTTCAGCCGGATTAGAGCGGTTTTACGTGTACATCTTCCCTCGGTAATATAAACGGAAAATCAGGAACATTTTAGTTAATTCTAATGAAAACACATTGATTTTTATCATTTGTATTGGAAACAATATTGCTATATGTCTTTTCTTGGATCTAAATAATACGAAACCTCGCTCTATGATTTGAAGTTAAAATCCTCAAATATGGTTAAATAGTGACTTTTTTCACCTTTTTCATGTAGTTTAATACTACGTAAATATATTCATTTTAACCAATATTTCGATTCTATTTCATGTAGAATCACGATATGTGATTTGGCCGTCAAATATCAGAATTTCGCAAAATATTGCATTTTAAGCAAGTTTTCTTGCATTTTGTTTCGTACGAAAAATCATCGAATTTAGCAATATTTTGACGTTTATCATCCCCTTTTCCTTTATGTGACTTAAACAAAATATCATCGAATTAGGCAATATTTTGCCGTTTTCCACGTTTTTGTGAATTTACAGTCTATGGGTATTAATTCATATATATACGATAAAAATGATGCAAACACATAATTGATTAGATAATAACCTTAAATACTTCATTTTCAATCATCTATTTGTTTCTCGTTAAAATACTGAGTAAGATATTGAAAAGGGGAGAAGTTCGGTTTTTATTGCATATATCGACGTTTCAGCCGGATTAGAGCGGTTTTACGTGTACATCTTCCCTCGGTAATATAAACGGAAAATCAGGAACATTTTAGTTAATTCTAATGAAAACACATTGATTTTTATCATTTGTATTGGAAACAATATTGCTATATGTCTTTTCTTGGATCTAAATAATACGAAACCTCGCTCTATGATTTGAAGTTAAAATCCTCAAATATGGTTAAATAGTGACTTTTTTCACCTTTTTCATGTAGTTTAATACTACGTAAATATATTCATTTTAACCAATATTTCGATTCTATTTCATGTAGAATCACGATATGTGATTTGGCCGTCAAATATCAGAATTTCGCAAAATATTGCATTTTAAGCAAGTTTTCTTGCATTTTGTTTCGTACGAAAAATCATCGAATTTAGCAATATTTTGACGTTTATCATCCCCTTTTCCTTTATGTGACTTAAACAAAATATCATCGAATTAGGCAATATTTTGCCGTTTTCCACGTTTTTGTGAATTTACAGTCTATGGGTATTAATTCATATATATACGATAAAAATGATGCAAACACATAATTGATTAGATAATAACCTTAAATACTTCATTTTCAATCATCTATTTGTTTCTCGTTAAAGTACTGAGTTAGATATTGAAAAGGGGAGAAGTTCTGTTTTTATTGCATATATCGACGTTTCAGCCGGAATAGAGCGATTTTCGTGTACATCTTCCATCGGTAATATAAACGGAAAATCAGTAACATTTTAGTTAATACTAATGAAAACACATTTTTAAGGTTTGTATTGGAAACAACATTGTCATATGTCTTTTCTTGGATATAAATAATACGAAACCTCGCTCTGTGATTTGAAGTTAAAATCCTCAAATATGGTTACATATTGACTTTTTTCACGTTTTTCATGTAGTTTGATATTACGTAAATATATTCATTTTTACCAATATTTCGATACTATTTCATGTAGTATCACGATATGTGATTTGGCCTTCAAATCTCAGAATTTCGCATAATATTGCATTTTAAGCAAGTTTTCTTGCATTTTGTTTCGTACAAAAAATAATCGAATTTAGCAATATTTTGACGTTTATCATCCCCTTTTCCTTTATGTGAATTAAACAAAATATAATCGAATTAGACAATATTTTGCCGTTTTCCACGTTTTTGTGAATTTACAGTCTATGGGTATTAATTCATATATATACGATAAAAATGATGCAAACACATAATTGATTAGATAATAACCTTAAATACTTCATTTTCAATCATCTATTTGTTTCTCGTTAAAATACTGAGTAAAATATTGAAAAGGGGAGAAGTTCTGTTTTTATTGCATATATCGACGTTTCAGCCGGAATAGAGCGATTTTCGTGTACATCTTCCATCGGTAATATAAACGGAAAATCAGTAACATTTTAGTTAATACTAATGAAAACACATTGATTTTTATCATTTGTATTGGAAACAACATTGTCATATGTCTTTTCTTGGATCTAAATAATACGAAACCTCGCTCTGTGATTTGAAGTTAAAATCCTCAAATATGGTTAAATATTGACTTTTTTCACGTTTTTCATGTAGTTTGATATTACGTAAATATATTCATTTTTACCAATATTTCGATACTATTTCATGTAGTATCACGATATGTGATTTGGCCTTCATATCTTAGAATTTCGCATAATATTGCATTTTATGCAAGTTTTCTTGCATTTTGTTTCGTACGAAAAATCATCGAATTTAGCAATATTTTGACGTTTATCATCCCCTTTTCCTTTATGTGATTTAAACAAAATATCATCGAATTAGGCAATATTTTGCCGTTTTTCCACGTTTTTGTGAATTTTCAGTCTATGGGTATTAATTCATATATATACGATAAAAATTATGCAAACACATAATTGATTAGATAATAACCTTAAATACTTCATTTTCAATCATCTATTTGTTTCTTGTTAAAATACTGAGTAAGATATTGAAAAGGGGAGAAGTTCGGTTTTTATTGCATATATCGACGTTTCAGCCGGATTAGAGCGGTTTTACGTGTACATCTTCCCCCGGTAATATAAACGGAAAATCAGTAACATTTTAGTTGATACTGATGAAAACACATTGATTTTTATCATTTGTATTGGAAACAACATTGTCATATGTCTTTTCTTGGATCTAAATAATACAAAACCTCGCTCTGTGATTTGAAGTTAAAATCCTCAAATATGGTTATATATTGACTTTTTTCACGTTTTTCATATAGTTTGATATTACGTAAATATATTCATTTTTACCAATATTTCGATACTATTTCATGTAGTATCACGATATGTGATTTGGCCTTCAAATCTCAGAATTTCGCATAATATTGCATTTTAAGCAAGTTTTCTTGCATTTTGTTTCGTACGAAAAATCATCGAATTTAGCAATATTTTGACGTTTATCATCCCCTTTTCCTTTATGTGATTTAAACAAAATATCATCAAATTAGGCAATATTTTGCCGTTTTTCCACGTTTTTGTGAATTTTCAGTCTATGGGTATTAATTCATATATATACGATAAAAATTATGCAAACACATAATTGATTAGATAATAACCTTAAATACTTCATTTTCAATCATCTATTTGTTTCTCGTTAAAATACTGAGTAAGATATTGAAAAGGGGAGAAGTTCGGTTTTTATTGCATATATCGACGTTTCAGCCGGATTAGAGCGGTTTTACGTGTACATCTTCCCTCGGTAATATAAACGGAAAATCAGGAACATTTTAGTTAATTCTAATGAAAACACATTGATTTTTATCATTTGTATTGGAAACAATATTGTCATATGTCTTTTCTTGGATCTAAATAATACGAAACCTCGCTCTATGATTTGAAGTTAAAATCCTCAAATATGGTTAAATAGTGACTTTTTTCACCTTTTTCATGTAGTTTAATACTACGTAAATATATTCATTTTAACCAATATTTCGATTCTATTTCATGTAGAATCACGATATGTGATTTGGCCGTCAAATATCAGAATTTCGCAAAATATTGCATTTTAAGCAAGTTTTCTTGCATTTTGTTTCGTACGAAAAATCATCGAATTTAGCAATATTTTGACGTTTATCATCCCCTTTTCCTTTATGTGACTTAAACAAAATATCATCGAATTAGGCAATATTTTGCCGTTTTCCACGTTTTTGTGAATTTACAGTCTATGGGTATTAATTCATATATATACGATAAAAATGATGCAAACACATAATTGATTAGATAATAACCTTAAATACTTCATTTTCAATCATCTATTTGTTTCTCGTTAAAGTACTGAGATAGATATTGAAAAGGGGAGAAGTTCTGTTTTTATTGCATATATCGACGTTTCAGCCGGAATAGAGCGATTTTCGTGTACATCTTCCATCGGTAATATAAACGGAAAATCAGTAACATTTTAGTTAATACTAATGAAAACACATTTTTAAGGTTTGTATTGGAAACAACATTGTCATATGTCTTTTCTTGGATATAAATAATACGAAACCTCGCTCTGTGATTTGAAGTTAAAATCCTCAAATATGGTTACATATTGACTTTTTTCACGTTTTTCATGTAGTTTGATATTACGTAAATATATTCATTTTTACCAATATTTCGATACTATTTCATGTAGTATCACGATATGTGATTTGGCCTTCAAATCTCAGAATTTCGCAAAATATTGCATTTTAAGCAAGTTTTCTTGCATTTTGTTTCGTACGAAAAATCATCGAATTTAGCAATATTTTGACGTTTATCATCCCCTTTTCCTTTATGTGATTTAAACAAAATATCATCGAATTAGGCAATATTTTGCCGTTTTTCCACGTTTTTGTGAATTTTCAGTCTATGGGTATTAATTCATATATATACGATAAAAATTATGCAAACACATAATTGATTAGATAATAACCTTAAATACTTCATTTTCAATCATCTATTTGTTTCTTGTTAAAATACTGAGTAAGATATTGAAAAGGGGAGAAGTTCGGTTTTTATTGCATATATCGACGTTTCAGCCGGATTAGAGCGGTTTTACGTGTACATCTTCCCCCGGTAATATAAACGGAAAATCAGTAACATTTTAGTTGATACTGATGAAAACACATTGATTTTTATCATTTGTATTGGAAACAACATTGTCATATGTCTTTTCTTGGATCTAAATAATACGAAACCTCGCTCTGTGATTTGAAGTTAAAATCCTCATATATGGTTATATATTGACTTTTTTCACGTTTTTCATATAGTTTGATATTACGTAAATATATTCATTTTTACCAATATTTCGATACTATTTCATGTAGTATCACGATATGTGATTTGGCCTTCAAATCTCAGAATTTCGCATAATATTGCATTTTAAGCAAGTTTTCTTGCATTTTGTTTCGTACAAAAAATAATCGAATTTAGCAATATTTTGACGTTTATCATCCCCTTTTCCTTTATGTGAATTAAACAAAATATAATCGAATTAGACAATATTTTGCCGTTTTCCACGTTTTTGTGAATTTACAGTCTATGGGTATTAATTCATATATATACGATAAAAATGATGCAAACACATAATTGATTAGATAATAACCTTAAATACTTCATTTTCAATCATCTATTTATTTCTCGTTAAAATACTGAGTAAGATATTGAAAAGGGGAGAAGTTCTGTTTTTATTGCATATATCGACGTTTCAGCCGGATTAGAGCGGTTTTACGTGTACATCTTCCATCGGTAATATAAACGGAAAATCAGTAACATTTTAGTTGATACTAATGAAAATACATTGATTTTTATCATTTGTATTGGAAACAACATTGTCATATGTCTTTTCTTGGATCTAAATAATACGAAACCTCGCTCTGTGATTTGAAGTTAAAATCCTCAAATATGGTTAAATATTGACTTTTTTCACGCTTCTCATGTAGTTTGATATTACGTAAATATATTCATTTTTACCAATATTTCGATACTATTTCATGTAGTATCACGATATGTGATTTGGCCTTCAAATCTTAGAATTTCGCATAATATTGCATTTTAAGCAAGTTTTCTTGCATTTTGTTTCGTACGAAAAATAATCGAATTTAGCAATATTTTGACGTTTATCATCCCCTTTTCCTTTATGTGACTTAAACAAAATATCATCGAATTAGGCAATATTTTGCCGTTTTCCACGTTTTTGTGAATTTACAGTCTATGGGTATTAATTCATATATATACGATAAAAATTATGCAAACACATAATTGATTAGATAATAACCTTAAATACTTCATTTTCAATCATCTATTTGTTTCTCGTTAAAATACTGAGTAAAATATTGAAAAGGGGAGAAGTTCTGTTTTTATTGCATATATCGACGTTTCAGCCGGAATAGAGCGATTTTCGTGTACATCTTCCATCGGTAATATAAACGGAAAATCAGTAACATTTTAGTTAATACTAATGAAAACACATTGATTTTTATCATTTGTATTGGAAACAACATTGTCATATGTCTTTTCTTGGATCTAAATAATACGAAACCTCGCTCTGTGATTTGAAGTTAAAATCCTCAAATATGGTTAAATATTGACTTTTTTCACGTTTTTCATGTAGTTTGATATTACGTAAATATATTCATTTTTACCAATATTTCGATACTATTTCATGTAGTATCACGATATGTGATTTGGCCTTCATATCTTAGAATTTCGCATAATATTGCATTTTTTGCAAGTTTTCTTGCATTTTGTTTCGTACGAAAAATCATCGAATTTAGCAATATTTTGACGTTTATCATCCCCTTTTCCTTTATGTGACTTAAACAAAATATCATCGAATTAGGCAATATTTTGCCGTTTTCCACGTTTTTGTGAATTTACAGTCTATGGGTATTAATTCATATATATACGATAAAAATTATGCAAACACATAATTGATTAGATAATAACCTTAAATACTTCATTTTCAATCATCTATTTGTTTCTCGTTAAAATACTGAGTAAGATATTGAAAAGGGGAGAAGTTCGGTTTTTATTGCATATATCGACGTTTCAGCCGGATTAGAGCGGTTTTACGTGTACATCTTCCCTCGGTAATATAAACGGAAAATCAGGAACATTTTAGTTAATTCTAATGAAAACACATTGATTTTTATCATTTGTATTGGAAACAACATTGTCATATGTCTTTTCTTGGATCTAAATAATACGAAACCTCGCTCTATGATTTGAAGTTATAATCCTCAAATATGGTTAAATAGTGACTTTTTTCACCTTTTTCATATAGTTTAATACTACGTAAATATATTCATTTTCACCAATATTTCGATTCTATTTCATGTAGAATCACGATATGTGATTTGGCCGTCAAATATCAGAATTTCGCAAAATATTGCATTTTAAGCAAGTTTTCTTGCATTTTGTTTCGTACGAAAAATCATCGAATTTAGCAATATTTTGACGTTTATCATCCCCTTTTCCTTTATGTGATTTAAACAAAATATCATCGAATTAGGCAATATTTTGCCGTTTTTCCACGTTTTTGTGAATTTTCAGTCTATGGGTATTAATTCATATATATACGATAAAAATTATGCAAACACATAATTGATTAGATAATAACCTTAAATACTTCATTTTCAATCATCTAATTGTTTCTTGTTAAAATACTGAGTAAGATATTGAAAAGGGGAGAAGTTCGGTTTTTATTGCATATATCGACGTTTCAGCCGGATTAGAGCGGTTTTACGTGTACATCTTCCCCCGGTAATATAAACGGAAAATCAGTAACATTTTAGTTGATACTAATGAAAATACATTGATTTTTATCATTTGTATTGGAAACAACATTGTCATATGTCTTTTCTTGGATCTAAATAATACGAAACCTCGCTCTGTGATTTGAAGTTAAAATCCTCAAATATGGTTAAATATTGACTTTTTTCACGCTTCTCATGTAGTTTGATATTACGAAAATATATTCATTTTTAATAATATTTCGATACTATTTCATGTAGTATCACGATATGTGATTTGGCCTTCAAATCTTAGAATTTCGCATAATATTGCATTTTAAGCAAGTTTTCTTGCATTTTGTTTCGTACGAAAAATCATCGAATTTAGCAATATTTTGACGTTTATCATCCCCATTTCCTTTATGTGACTTAAACAAAATATCATCGAATTAGGCAATATTTTGCCGTTTTCCACGTTTTTGTGATTTTACAGTCTATGGGTATTAATTCATATATATACGATAAAAATGATGCAAACACATAATTGATTAGATAATAACCTTAAATACTTCATTTTCAATCATCTATTTGTTTCTCGTTAAAATACTGAGAAAGATATTGAAAAGGGGAGAAGTTCTGTTTTTATTGCATATATCGACGTTTCAGCCGGAATAGAGCGATTTTCGTGTACATCTTCCATCGGTAATATAAACGGAAAATCAGTAACATTTTAGTTAATACTAATGAAAACACATTGATTTTTATCATTTGTATTGGAAACAACATTGTCATATGTCTTTTCTTGGATCTAAATAATACGAAACCTCGCTCTGTGATTTGAAGTTAAAATCCTCAAATATGGTTATATATTGACTTTTTTCACGTTTTTCATATAGTTTGATATTACGTAAATATATTCATTTTTACCAATATTTCGATACTATTTCATGTAGTATCACGATATGTGATTTGGCCTTCAAATCTCAGAATTTCGCATAATATTGCATTTTAAGCAAGTTTTCTTGCATTTTGTTTCGTACGAAAAATCATCGAATTTAGCAATATTTTGACGTTTATCATCCCCTTTTCCTTTATGTGATTTAAACAAAATATCATCGAATTAGGCAATATTTTGCCGTTTTTCCACGGTTTTGTGAATTTTCAGTCTATGGGTATTAATTCATATATATACGATAAAAATTATGCAAACACATAATTGATTAGATAATAACCTTAAATACTTCATTTTCAATCATCTATTTGTTTCTCGTTAAAATACTGAGTAAGATATTGAAAAGGGGAGAAGTTCGGTTTTTATTGCATATATCGACGTTTCAGCCGGATTAGAGCGGTTTTACTTGTACATCTTCCCTCGGTAATATAAACGGAAAATCAGGAACATTTTAGTTAATTCTAATGAAAACACATTGATTTTTATCATTTGTATTGGAAACAATATTGTCATATGTCTTTTCTTGGATCTAAATAATACGAAACCTCGCTCTATGATTTGAAGTTAAAATCCTCAAATATGGTTAAATAGTGACTTTTTTCACCTTTTTCATGTAGTTTAATACTACGTTAATATATTCATTTTAACCAATATTTCGATTCTATTTCATGTAGAATCACGATATGTGATTTGGCCGTCAAATATCAGAAGTTCGCAAAATATTGCATTTTAAGCAAGTTTTCTTGCATTTTGTTTCGTACGAAAAATCATCGAATTTAGCAATATTTTGACGTTTATCATCCCCTTTTCCTTTATGTGACTTAAACAAAATATCATCGAATTAGACAATATTTTGCCGTTTTCCACGTTTTTGTGAATTTACAGTTTATGGGTATTAATTCATATATATACGATAAAAATGATGCAAACACATAATTGATTAGATAATAACCTTAAATACTTCATTTTCAATCATCTATTTGTTTCTCGTTAAAGTACTGAGTTAGATATTGAAAAGGGGAGAAGTTCTGTTTTTATTGCATATATCGACGTTTCAGCCGGAATAGAGCGATTTTCGTGTACATCTTCCATCGGTAATATAAACGGAAAATCAGTAACATTTTAGTTAATACTAATGAAAACACATTTTTAAGGTTTGTATTGGAAACAACATTGTCATATGTCTTTTCTTGGATATAAATAATACGAAACCTCGCTCTGTGATTTGAAGTTAAAATCCTCAAATATGGTTACATATTGACTTTTTTCACGTTTTTCATGTAGTTTGATATTACGTAAATATATTCATTTTTACCAATATTTCGATACTATTTCATGTAGTATCACGATATGTGATTTGGCCTTCAAATCTCAGAATTTCGCATAATATTGCATTTTAAGCAAGTTTTCTTGCATTTTGTTTCGTACAAAAAATAATCGAATTTAGCAATATTTTGACGTTTATCATCCCCTTTTCCTTTACGTGACTTAAACAAAATATAATCGAATTAGACAATATTTTGCGGTTTTCCACGTTTTTGTGAATTTACAGTCTATGGGTATTAATTCATATATATACGATAAAAATGATGCAAACACATAATTGATTAGATAATAACCTTAAATACTTCATTTTCAATCATCTATTTATTTCTCGTTAAAATACTGAGTAAGATATTGAAAAGGGGAGAAGTTCTGTTTTTATTGCATATATCGACGTTTCAGCCGGATTAGAGCGGTTTTACGTGTACATCTTCCATCGGTAATATAAACGGAAAATCAGTAACATTTTAGTTGATACTAATGAAAATACATTGATTTTTATCATTTGTATTGGAAACAACATTGTCATATGTCTTTTCTTGGATCTAAATAATACGAAACCTCGCTCTGTGATTTGAAGTTAAAATCCTCAAATATGGTTAAATATTGACTTTTTTCACGCTTCTCATGTAGTTTGATATTACGTAAATATATTCATTTTTACCAATATTTCGATACTATTTCATGTAGTATCACGATATGTGATTTGGCCTTCAAATCTTAGAATTTCGCATAATATTGCATTTTAAGCAAGTTTTCTTGCATTTTGTTTCGTACGAAAAATCATCGAATTTAGCAATATTTTGACGTTTATCATCCCCTTTTCCTTTATGTGACTTAAACAAAATATCATCGAATTAGGCAATATTTTGCCGTTTTCCACGTTTTTGTGAATTTACAGTCTATGGGTATTAATTCATATATATACGATAAAAATTATGCAAACACATAATTGATTAGATAATAACCTTAAATACTTCATTTTCAATCATCTATTTGTTTCTCGTTAAAATACTGAGTAAAATATTGAAAAGGGGAGAAGTTCTGTTTTTATTGCATATATCGACGTTTCAGCCGGAATAGAGCGATTTTCGTGTACATCTTCCATCGGTAATATAAACGGAAAATCAGTAACATTTTAGTTAATACTAATGAAAACACATTGATTTTTATCATTTGTATTGGAAACAACATTGTCATATGTCTTTTCTTGGATCTAAATAATACGAAACCTCGCTCTGTGATTTGAAGTTAAAATCCTCAAATATGGTTAAATATTGACTTTTTTCACGTTTTTCATGTAGTTTGATATTACGTAAATATATTCATTTTTACCAATATTTCGATACTATTTCATGTAGTATCACGATATGTGATTTGGCCTTCATATCTTAGAATTTCGCATAATATTGCATTTTATGCAAGTTTTCTTGCATTTTGTTTCGTACGAAAAATCATCGAATTTAGCAATATTTTGACGTTTATCATCCCCTTTTCCTTTATGTGACTTAAACAAAATATCATCGAATTAGGCAATATTTTGCCGTTTTCCACGTTTTTGTGAATTTACAGTCTATGGGTATTAATTCATATATATACGATAAAAATTATTCAAACACATAATTGATAAGATAATAACCTTAAATACTTCATTTTCAATCATCTATTTGTTTCTCGTTAAAATACTGAGTAAGATATTGAAAAGGGGAGAAGTTCGGTTTTTATTGCATATATCGACGTTTCAGCCGGATTAGAGCGGTTTTACGTGTATATCTTCCCTCGGTAATATAAACGGAAAATCAGGAACATTTTAGTTAATTCTAATGAAAACACATTGATTTTTATCATTTGTATTGGAAACAACATTGTCATATGTCTTTTCTTGGATCTAAATAATACGAAACCTCGCTCTATGATTTGAAGTTAAAATCCTCAAATATGGTTAAATAGTGACTTTTTCACGTTTTTCATGTAGTTTGATACTACGTAAATATATTCATTTTAACCAATATTTCGATTCTATTTCATGTAGAATCACGATATGTGATTTGGCCTTCATATCTTAGAATTTCGCAAAATATTGCATTTTAAGCAAGTTTTCTTGCATTTTGTTTCGTACGAAAAATCATCGAATTTAGCAATATTTTGACGTTTATCATCCCCTTTTCCTTTATGTGATTTAAACAAAATATCATCGAATTAGGCAATATTTTGCCGTTTTTCCACGTTTTTGTGAATTTTCAGTCTATGGGTATTAATTCATATATATACGATAAAAATTATGCAAACACATAATTGATTAGATAATAACCTTAAATACTTAATTTTCAATCATCTATTTGTTTCTTGTTAAAATACTGAGTAAGATATTGAAAAGGGGAGAAGTTCGGTTTTTATTGCATATATCGACGTTTCAGCCGGATTAGAGCGGTTTTACGTGTACATCTTCCCCCGGTAATATAAACGGAAAATCAGTAACATTTTAGTTGATACTGATGAAAACACATTGATTTTTATCATTTGTATTGGAAACAACATTGTCATATGTCTTTTCTTGGATCTAAATAATACGAAACCTCGCTCTGTGATTTGAAGTTAAAATCCTCAAATATGGTTATATATTGACTTTTTTCACGTTTTTCATATAGTTTGATATTACGTAAATATATTCATTTTTACCAATATTTCGATACTATTTCATGTAGTATCACGATATGTGATTTGGCCTTCAAATCTCAGAATTTCGCATAATATTGCATTTTAAGCAAGTTTTCTTGCATTTTGTTTCGTACGAAAAATCATCGAATTTAGCAATATTTTGACGTTTATCATCCCCTTTTCCTTTATGTGATTTAAACAAAATATCATCGAATTAGGCAATATTTTGCCGTTTTTCCACGTTTTTGTGAATTTTCAGTCTATGGGTATTAATTCATATATATACGATAAAAATTATGCAAACACATAATTGATTAGATAATAACCTTAAATACTTCATTTTCAATCATCTATTTGTTTCTCGTTAAAATACTGAGTAAGATATTGAAAAGGGGAGAAGTTCGGTTTTTATTGCATATATCGACGTTTCAGCCGGATTAGAGCGGTTTTACGTGTACATCTTCCCTCGGTAATATAAACGGAAAATCAGGAACATTTTAGTTAATTCTAATGAAAACACATTGATTTTTATCATTTGTATTGGAAACAATATTGTCATATGTCTTTTCTTGGATCTAAATAATACGAAACCTCGCTCTATGATTTGAAGCTAAAATCCTCAAATATGGTTAAATAGTGACTTTTTTCACCTTTTTCATGTAGTTTAATACTACGTAAATATATTCATTTTAACCAATATTTCGATTCTATTTCATGTAGAATCACGATATGTGATTTGGCCGTCAAATATCAGAATTTCGCAAAATATTGCATTTTAAGCAAGTTTTCTTGCATTTTGTTTCGTACGAAAAATCATCGAATTTAGCAATATTTTGACGTTTATCATCCCCTTTTCCTTTATGTGACTTAAACAAAATATCATCGAATTAGGCAATATTTTGCCGTTTTCCACGTTTTTGTGAATTTACAGTCTATGGGTATTAATTCATATATATACGATAAAAATGATGCAAACACATAATTGATTAGATAATAACCTTAAATACTTCATTTTCAATCATCTATTTGTTTCTCGTTAAAGTACTGAGTTAGATATTGAAAAGGGGAGAAGTTCTGTTTTTATTGCATATATCGACGTTTCAGCCGGAATAGAGCGATTTTCGTGTACATCTTCCATCGGTAATATAAACGGAAAATCAGTAACATTTTAGTTAATACTAATGAAAACACATTTTTAAGGTTTGTATTGGAAACAACATTGTCATATGTCTTTTCTTGGATATAAATAATACGAAACCTCGCTCTGTGATTTGAAGTTAAAATCCTCAAATATGGTTACATATTGACTTTTTTCACGTTTTTCATGTAGTTTGATATTACGTAAATATATTCATTTTTACCAATATTTCGATACTATTTCATGTAGTATCACGATATGTGATTTGGCCTTCAAATCTCAGAATTTCGTATAATATTGCATTTTAAGCAAGTTTTCTTGCATTTTGTTTCGTACAAAAAATAATCGAATTTAGCAATATTTTGACGTTTATCATCCCCTTTTCCTTTATGTGAATTAAACAAAATATAATCGAATTAGACAATATTTTGCCGTTTTCCACGTTTTTGTGAATTTACAGTCTATGGGTATTAATTCATATATATACGATAAAAATGATGCAAACACATAATTGATTAGATAATAACCTTAAATACTTCATTTTCAATCATCTATTTATTTCTCGTTAAAATACTGAGTAAGATATTGAAAAGGGGAGAAGTTCTGTTTTTATTGCATATATCGACGTTTCAGCCGGATTAGAGCGGTTTTACGTGTACATCTTCCATCGGTAATATAAACGGAAAATCAGTAACATTTTAGTTGATACTAATGAAAATACATTGATTTTTATCATTTGTATTGGAAACAACATTGTCATATGTCTTTTCTTGGATCTAAATAATACGAAACCTCGCTCTGTGATTTGAAGTTAAAATCCTCAAATATGGTTAAATATTGACTTTTTTCACGCTTCTCATGTAGTTTGATATTACGTAAATATATTCATTTTTACCAATATTTCGATACTATTTCATGTAGTATCACGATATGTGATTTGGCCTTCAAATCTTAGAATTTCGCATAATATTGCATTTTTAGCAAGTTTTCTTGCATTTTGTTTCGTACGAAAAATAATCGAATTTAGCAATATTTTGACGTTTATCATCCCCTTTTCCTTTATGTGACTTAAACAAAATATCATCGAATTAGGCAATATTTTGCCGTTTTCCACGTTTTTGTGAATTTACAGTCTATGGGTATTAATTCATATATATACGATAAAAATTATGCAAACACATAATTGATTAGATAATAACCTTAAATACTTCATTTTCAATCATCTATTTGTTTCTCGTTAAAATACTGAGTAAAATATTGAAAAGGGGAGAAGTTCTGTTTTTATTGCATATATCGACGTTTCAGCCGGAATAGAGCGATTTTCGTGTACATCTTCCATCGGTAATATAAACGGAAAATCAGTAACATTTTAGTTAATACTAATGAAAACACATTGATTTTTATCATTTGTATTGGAAACAACATTGTCATATGTCTTTTCTTGGATCTAAAAAATACGAAACCTCGCTCTGTGATTTGAAGTTAAAATCCTCAAATATGGTTAAATATTGACTTTTTTCACGTTTTTCATGTAGTTTGATATTACGTAAATATATTCATTTTTACCAATATTTCGATACTATTTCATGTAGTATCACGATATGTGATTTGGCCTTCATATCTTAGAATTTCGCATAATATTGCATTTTATGCAAGTTTTCTTGCATTTTGTTTCGTACGAAAAATCATCGAATTTAGCAATATTTTGACGTTTATCATCCCCTTTTCCTTTATGTGACTTAAACAAAATATCATCGAATTAGGCAATATTTTGCCGTTTTCCACGTTTTTGTGAATTTACAGTCTATGGGTATTAATTCATATATATACGATTAAAATTATGCAAACACATAATTGATTAGATAATAACCTTAAATACTTCATTTTCAATCATCTATTTGTTTCTCGTTAAAATACTGAGTAAGATATTGAAAAGGGGAGAAGTTCGGTTTTTATTGCATATATCGACGTTTCAGCCGGATTAGAGCGGTTTTACGTGTATATCTTCCCTCGGTAATATAAACGGAAAATCAGGAACATTTTAGTTAATTCTAATGAAAACACATTGATTTTTATCATTTGTATTGGAAACAACATTGTCATATGTCTTTTCTTGGATCTAAATAATACGAAACCTCGCTCTATGATTTGAAGTTAAAATCCTCAAATATGGTTAAATAGTGACTTTTTCACGTTTTTCATGTAGTTTGATACTACGTAAATATATTCATTTTAACCAATATTTCGATTCTATTTCATGTAGAATCACGATATGTGATTTGGCCTTCATATCTTAGAATTTCGCAAAATATTGCATTTTAAGCAAGTTTTCTTGCATTTTGTTTCGTACGAAAAATCATCGAATTTAGCAATATTTTGACGTTTATCATCCCCTTTTCCTTTATGTGATTTAAACAAAATATCATCGAATTAGGCAATATTTTGCCGTTTTTCCACGTTTTTGTGAATTTTCAGTCTATGGGTATTAATTCATATATATACGATAAAAATTATGCAAACACATAATTGATTAGATAATAACCTTAAATACTTAATTTTCAATCATCTATTTGTTTCTTGTTAAAATACTGAGTAAGATATTGAAAAGGGGAGAAGTTCGGTTTTTATTGCATATATCGACGTTTCAGCCGGATTAGAGCGGTTTTACGTGTACATCTTCCCCCGGTAATATAAACGGAAAATCAGTAACATTTTAGTTGATACTGATGAAAACACATTGATTTTTATCATTTGTATTGGAAACAACATTGTCATATGTCTTTTCTTGGATCTAAATAATACGAAACCTCGCTCTGTGATTTGAAGTTAAAATCCTCAAATATGGTTATATATTGACTTTTTTCACGTTTTTCATATAGTTTGATATTACGTAAATATATTCATTTTTACCAATATTTCGATACTATTTCATGTAGTATCACGATATGTGATTTGGCCTTCAAATCTCAGAATTTCGCATAATATTGCATTTTAAGCAAGTTTTCTTGCATTTTGTTTCGTACGAAAAATCATCGAATTTAGCAATATTTTGACGTTTATCATCCCCTTTTCCTTTATGTGATTTAAACAAAATATCATCGAATTAGGCAATATTTTGCCGTTTTTCCACGTTTTTGTGAATTTTCAGTCTATGGGTATTAATTCATATATATACGATAAAAATTATGCAAACACATAATTGATTAGATAATAACCTTAAATACTTCATTTTCAATCATCTATTTGTTTCTCGTTAAAATACTGAGTAAGATATTGAAAAGGGGAGAAGTTCGGTTTTTATTGCATATATCGACGTTTCAGCCGGATTAGAGCGGTTTTACGTGTACATCTTCCCTCGGTAATATAAACGGAAAATCAGGAACATTTTAGTTAATTCTAATGAAAACACATTGATTTTTATCATTTGTATTGGAAACAATATTGTCATATGTCTTTTCTTGGATCTAAATAATACGAAACCTCGCTCTATGATTTGAAGCTAAAATCCTCAAATATGGTTAAATAGTGACTTTTTTCACCTTTTTCATGTAGTTTAATACTACGTAAATATATTCATTTTAACCAATATTTCGATTCTATTTCATGTAGAATCACGATATGTGATTTGGCCGTCAAATATCAGAATTTCGCAAAATATTGCATTTTAAGCAAGTTTTCTTGCATTTTGTTTCGTACGAAAAATCATCGAATTTAGCAATATTTTGACGTTTATCATCCCCTTTTCCTTTATGTGACTTAAACAAAATATCATCGAATTAGGCAATATTTTGCCGTTTTCCACGTTTTTGTGAATTTACAGTCTATGGGTATTAATTCATATATATACGATAAAAATGATGCAAACACATAATTGATTAGATAATAACCTTAAATACTTCATTTTCAATCATCTATTTGTTTCTCGTTAAAGTACTGAGTTAGATATTGAAAAGGGGAGAAGTTCTGTTTTTATTGCATATATCGACGTTTCAGCCGGAATAGAGCGATTTTCGTGTACATCTTCCATCGGTAATATAAACGGAAAATCAGTAACATTTTAGTTAATACTAATGAAAACACATTTTTAAGGTTTGTATTGGAAACAACATTGTCATATGTCTTTTCTTGGATATAAATAATACGAAACCTCGCTCTGTGATTTGAAGTTAAAATCCTCAAATATGGTTACATATTGACTTTTTTCACGTTTTTCATGTAGTTTGATATTACGTAAATATATTCATTTTTACCAATATTTCGATACTATTTCATGTAGTATCACGATATGTGATTTGGCCTTCAAATCTCAGAATTTCGTATAATATTGCATTTTAAGCAAGTTTTCTTGCATTTTGTTTCGTACAAAAAATAATCGAATTTAGCAATAT
This sequence comes from Procambarus clarkii, assembly GCF_040958095.1. Lineage (NCBI taxonomy): Eukaryota > Metazoa > Arthropoda > Malacostraca > Decapoda > Cambaridae > Procambarus > Procambarus clarkii. The sequence continues at coordinate 792,001 of NW_027189146.1, read as the reverse complement.
TTTGACGTTTATCATCCCCTTTTCCTTTATGTGAATTAAACAAAATATAATCGAATTAGACAATATTTTGCCGTTTTCCACGTTTTTGTGAATTTACAGTCTATGGGTATTAATTCATATATATACGATAAAAATGATGCAAACACATAATTGATTAGATAATAACCTTAAATACTTCATTTTCAATCATCTATTTATTTCTCGTTAAAATACTGAGTAAGATATTGAAAAGGGGAGAAGTTCTGTTTTTATTGCATATATCGACGTTTCAGCCGGATTAGAGCGGTTTTACGTGTACATCTTCCATCGGTAATATAAACGGAAAATCAGTAACATTTTAGTTGATACTAATGAAAATACATTGATTTTTATCATTTGTATTGGAAACAACATTGTCATATGTCTTTTCTTGGATCTAAATAATACGAAACCTCGCTCTGTGATTTGAAGTTAAAATCCTCAAATATGGTTAAATATTGACTTTTTTCACGCTTCTCATGTAGTTTGATATTACGTAAATATATTCATTTTTACCAATATTTCGATACTATTTCATGTAGTATCACGATATGTGATTTGGCCTTCAAATCTTAGAATTTCGCATAATATTGCATTTTAAGCAAGTTTTCTTGCATTTTGTTTCGTACGAAAAATAATCGAATTTAGCAATATTTTGACGTTTATCATCCCCTTTTCCTTTATGTGACTTAAACAAAATATCATCGAATTAGGCAATATTTTGCCGTTTTCCACGTTTTTGTGAATTTACAGTCTATGGGTATTAATTCATATATATACGATAAAAATTATGCAAACACATAATTGATTAGATAATAACCTTAAATACTTCATTTTCAATCATCTATTTGTTTCTCGTTAAAATACTGAGTAAAATATTGAAAAGGGGAGAAGTTCTGTTTTTATTGCATATATCGACGTTTCAGCCGGAATAGAGCGATTTTCGTGTACATCTTCCATCGGTAATATAAACGGAAAATCAGTAACATTTTAGTTAATACTAATGAAAACACATTGATTTTTATCATTTGTATTGGAAACAACATTGTCATATGTCTTTTCTTGGATCTAAAAAATACGAAACCTCGCTCTGTGATTTGAAGTTAAAATCCTCAAATATGGTTAAATATTGACTTTTTTCACGTTTTTCATGTAGTTTGATATTACGTAAATATATTCATTTTTACCAATATTTCGATACTATTTCATGTAGTATCACGATATGTGATTTGGCCTTCATATCTTAGAATTTCGCATAATATTGCATTTTATGCAAGTTTTCTTGCATTTTGTTTCGTACGAAAAATCATCGAATTTAGCAATATTTTGACGTTTATCATCCCCTTTTCCTTTATGTGACTTAAACAAAATATCATCGAATTAGGCAATATTTTGCCGTTTTCCACGTTTTTGTGAATTTACAGTCTATGGGTATTAATTCATATATATACGATTAAAATTATGCAAACACATAATTGATTAGATAATAACCTTAAATACTTCATTTTCAATCATCTATTTGTTTCTCGTTAAAATACTGAGTAAGATATTGAAAAGGGGAGAAGTTCGGTTTTTATTGCATATATCGACGTTTCAGCCGGATTAGAGCGGTTTTACGTGTACATCTTCCCTCGGTAATATAAACGGAAAATCAGGAACATTTTAGTTAATTCTAATGAAAACACATTGATTTTTATCATTTGTATTGGAAACAATATTGTCATATGTCTTTTCTTGGATCTAAATAATACGAAACCTCGCTCTATGATTTGAAGTTAAAATCCTCAAATATGGTTAAATAGTGACTTTTTTCACCTTTATCATGTAGTTTAATACTACGTAAATATATTCATTTTAACCAATATTTCGATTCTATTTCATGTAGAATCACGATATGTGATTTGGCCGTCAAATATCAGAATTTCGCAAAATATTGCATTTTAAGCAAGTTTTCTTGCATTTTGTTTCGTACGAAAAATCATCGAATTTAGCAATATTTTGACGTTTATCATCCCCTTTTCCTTTATGTGACTTAAACAAAATATCATCGAATTAGGCAATATTTTGCCGTTTTCCACGTTTTTGTGAATTTACAGTTTATGGGCATTAATTCATATATATACGATAAAAATGATGCAAACACATAATTGATTAGATAATAACCTTAAATACTTCATTTTCAATCATCTATTTGTTTCTCGTTAAAGTACTGAGTTAGATATTGAAAAGGGGAGAAGTTCTGTTTTTATTGCATATATCGACGTTTCAGCCGGAATAGAGCGATTTTCGTGTACATCTTCTATCGGTAATATAAACGGAAAATCAGTAACATTTTAGTTAATACTAATGAAAACACATTTTTAAGGTTTGTATTGGAAACAACATTGTCATATGTCTTTTCTTGGATATAAATAATACGAAACCTCGCTCTGTGATTTGAAGTTAAAATCCTCAAATATGGTTACATATTGACTTTTTTCACGTTTTTCATGTAGTTTGATATTACGTAAATATATTCATTTTTACCAATATTTCGATACTATTTCATGTAGTATCACGATATGTGATTTGGCCTTCAAATCTCAGAATTTCGCATAATATTGCATTTTAAGCAAGTTTTCTTGCATTTTGTTTCGTACAAAAAATAATCGAATTTAGCAATATTTTGACGTTTATCATCCCCTTTTCCTTTATGTGAATTAAACAAAATATAATCGAATTAGACAATATTTTGCCGTTTTCCACGTTTTTGTGAATTTACAGTCTATGGGTATTAATTCATATATATACGATAAAAATGATGCAAACACATAATTGATTAGATAATAACCTTAAATACTTCATTTTCAATCATCTATTTGTTTCTCGTTAAAATACTGAGTAAAATATTGAAAAGGGGAGAAGTTCTGTTTTTATTGCATATATCGACGTTTCAGCCGGAATAGAGCGATTTTCGTGTACATCTTCCATCGGTAATATAAACGGAAAATCAGTAACATTTTAGTTAATACTAATGAAAACACATTGATTTTTATCATTTGTATTGGAAACAACATTGTCATATGTCTTTTCTTGGATCTAAAAAATACGAAACCTCGCTCTGTGATTTGAAGTTATAATCCTCAAATATGGTTAAATAGTGACTTTTTTCACCTTTTTCATATAGTTTAATACTACGTAAATATATTCATTTTCACCAATATTTCGATTCTATTTCATGTAGAATCACGATATGTGATTTGGCCGTCAAATATCAGAATTTCGCAAAATATTGCATTTTAAGCAAGTTTTCTTGCATTTTGTTTCGTACGAAAAATCATCGAATTTAGCAATATTTTGACGTTTATCATCCCCTTTTCCTTTATGTGATTTAAACAAAATATCATCGAATTAGGCAATATTTTGCCGTTTTTCCACGTTTTTGTGAATTTTCAGTCTATGGATATTAATTCATATATATACGATAAAAATTATGCAAACACATAATTGATTAGATAATAACCTTAAATACTTCATTTTCAATCATCTATTTGTTTCTTGTTAAAATACTGAGTAAGATATTGAAAAGGGGAGAAGTTCGGTTTTTATTGCATATATCGACGTTTCAGCCGGATTAGAGCGGTTTTACGTGTACATCTTCCCCCGGTAATATAAACGGAAAATCAGTAACATTTTAGTTGATACTAATGAAAATACATTGATTTTTATCATTTGTATTGGAAACAACATTGTCATATGTCTTTTCTTGGATCTAAATAATACGAAACCTCGCTCTGTGATTTGAAGTTAAAATCCTCAAATATGGTTAAATATTGACTTTTTTCACGCTTCTCATGTAGTTTGATATTACGTAAATATATTCATTTTTAATAATATTTCGATACTATTTCATGTAGTATCACGATATGTGATTTGGCCTTCAAATCTTAGAATTTCGCATAATATTGCATTTTAAGCAAGTTTTCTTGCATTTTGTTTCGTACGAAAAATCATCGAATTTAGCAATATTTTGACGTTTATCATCCCCATTTCCTTTATGTGACTTAAACAAAATATCATCGAATTAGGCAATATTTTGCCGTTTTCCACGTTTTTGTGATTTTACAGTCTATGGGTATTAATTCATATATATACGATAAAAATGATGCAAACACATAATTGATTAGATAATAACCTTAAATACTTCATTTTCAATCATCTATTTGTTTCTCGTTAAAATACTGAGAAAGATATTGAAAAGGGGAGAAGTTCTGTTTTTATTGCATATATCGACGTTTCAGCCGGAATAGAGCGATTTTCGTGTACATCTTCCATCGGTAATATAAACGGAAAATCAGTAACATTTTAGTTAATACTAATGAAAACACATTGATTTTTATCATTTGTATTGGAAACAACATTGTCATATGTCTTTTCTTGGATCTAAATAATACGAAACCTCGCTCTGTGATTTGAAGTTAAAATCCTCAAATATGGTTATATATTGACTTTTTTCACGTTTTTCATATAGTTTGATATTACGTAAATATATTCATTTTTACCAATATTTCGATACTATTTCATGTAGTATCACGATATGTGATTTGGCCTTCAAATCTCAGAATTTCGCATAATATTGCATTTTAAGCAAGTTTTCTTGCATTTTGTTTCGTACGAAAAATCATCGAATTTAGCAATATTTTGACGTTTATCATCCCCTTTTCCTTTATGTGATTTAAACATAATATCATCGAATTAGGCAATATTTTGCCGTTTTTCCACGTTTTTGTGAATTTTCAGTCTATGGGTATTAATTCATATATATACGATAAAAATTATGCAAACACATAATTGATTAGATAATAACCTTAAATACTTCATTTTCAATCATCTATTTGTTTCTCGTTAAAATACTGAGTAAGATATTGAAAAGGGGAGAAGTTCGGTTTTTATTGCATATATCGACGTTTCAGCCGGATTAGAGCGGTTTTACTTGTACATCTTCCCTCGGTAATATAAACGGAAAATCAGGAACATTTTAGTTAATTCTAATGAAAACACATTGATTTTTATCATTTGTATTGGAAACAATATTGTCATATGTCTTTTCTTGGATCTAAATAATACGAAACCTCGCTCTATGATTTGAAGTTAAAATCCTCAAATATGGTTAAATAGTGACTTTTTTCACCTTTATCATGTAGTTTAATACTACGTAAATATATTCATTTTAACCAATATTTCGATTCTATTTCATGTAGAATCACGATATGTGATTTGGCCGTCAAATATCAGAATTTCGCAAAATATTGCATTTTAAGCAAGTTTTCTTGCATTTTGTTTCGTACGAAAAATCATCGAATTTAGCAATATTTTGACGTTTATCATCCCCTTTTCCTTTATGTGACTAAAACAAAATATCATCGAATTAGGCAATATTTTGCCGTTTTCCACGTTTTTGTGAATTTACAGTTTATGGGCATTAATTCATATATATACGATAAAAATGATGCAAACACATAATTGATTAGATAATAACCTTAAATACTTCATTTTCAATCATCTATTTGTTTCTCGTTAAAGTACTGAGTTAGATATTGAAAAGGGGAGAAGTTCTGTTTTTATTGCATATATCGACGTTTCAGCCGGAATAGAGCGATTTTCGTGTACATCTTCCATCGGTAATATAAACGGAAAATCAGTAACATTTTAGTTAATACTAATGAAAACACATTTTTAAGGTTTGTATTGGAAACAACATTGTCATATGTCTTTTCTTGGATATAAATAATACGAAACCTCGCTCTGTGATTTGAAGTTAAAATCCTCAAATATGGTTACATATTGACTTTTTTCACGTTTTTCATGTAGTTTGATATTACGTAAATATATTCATTTTTACCAATATTTCGATACTATTTCATGTAGTATCACGATATGTGATTTGGCCTTCAAATCTCAGAATTTCGCATAATATTGCATTTTAAGCAAGTTTTCTTGCATTTTGTTTCGTACAAAAAATAATCGAATTTAGCAATATTTTGACGTTTATCATCCCCTTTTCCTTTATGTGAATTAAACAAAATATAATCGAATTAGACAATATTTTGCCGTTTTCCACGTTTTTGTGAATTTACAGTCTATGGGTATTAATTCATATATATACGATAAAAATGATGCAAACACATAATTGATTAGATAATAACCTTAAATACTTCATTTTCAATCATCTATTTATTTCTCGTTAAAATACTGAGTAAGATATTGAAAAGGGGAGAAGTTCTGTTTTTATTGCATATATCGACGTTTCAGCCGGATTAGAGCGGTTTTACGTGTACATCTTCCCTCGGTAATATAAACGGAAAATCAGTAACATTTTAGTTGATACTAATGAAAATACATTGATTTTTATCATTTGTATTGGAAACAACATTGTCATATGTCTTTTCTTGGATCTAAATAATACGAAACCTCGCTCTGTGATTTGAAGTTAAAATCCTCAAATATGGTTAAATATTGACTTTTTTCACGTTTTTCATGTAGTTTGATATTACGTAAATATATTCATTTTTACCAATATTTCGATACTATTTCATGTAGTATCACGATATGTGATTTGGCCTTCAAATCTCAGAATTTCGCATAATATTGCATTTTAAGCAAGTTTTCTTGCATTTTGTTTCGTACAAAAAATAATCGAATTTAGCAATATTTTGACGTTTATCATCCCCTTTTCCTTTATGTGAATTAAACAAAATATAATCGAATTAGACAATATTTTGCCGTTTTCCACGTTTTTGTGAATTTACAGTCTATGGGTATTAATTCATATATATACGATAAAAATGATGCAAACACATAATTGATTAGATAATAACCTTAAATACTTCATTTTCAATCATCTATTTATTTCTCGTTAAAATACTGAGTAATATATTGAAAAGGGGAGAAGTTCTGTTTTTATTGCATATATCGACGTTTCAGCCGGATTAGAGCGGTTTTACGTGTACATCTTCCATCGGTAATATAAACGGAAAATCAGTAACATTTTAGTTGATACTAATGAAAATACATTGATTTTTATCATTTGTATTGGAAACAACATTGTCATATGTCTTTTCTTGGATCTAAATAATACGAAACCTCGCTCTGTGATTTGAAGTTAAAATCCTCAAATATGGTTAAATATTGACTTTTTTCACGCTTCTCATGTAGTTTGATATTACGTAAATATATTCATTTTTACCAATATTTCGATACTATTTCATGTAGTATCACGATATGTGATTTGGCCTTCATATCTTAGAATTTCGCATAATATTGCATTTTATGCAAGTTTTCTTGCATTTTGTTTCGTACGAAAAATCATCGAATTTAGCAATATTTTGACGTTTATCATCCCCTTTTCCTTTATGTGACTTAAACAAAATATCATCGAATTAGGCAATATTTTGCCGTTTTCCACGTTTTTGTGAATTTACAGTCTATGGGTATTAATTCATATATATACGATTAAAATTATGCAAACACATAATTGATTAGATAATAACCTTAAATACTTCATTTTCAATCATCTATTTGTTTCTCGTTAAAATACTGAGTAAGATATTGAAAAGGGGAGAAGTTCGGTTTTTATTGCATATATCGACGTTTCAGCCGGATTAGAGCGGTTTTACGTGTACATCTTCCCTCGGTAATATAAACGGAAAATCAGGAACATTTTAGTTAATTCTAATGAAAACACATTGATTTTTATCATTTGTATTGGAAACAACATTGTCATATGTCTTTTCTTGGATCTAAATAATACGAAACCTCGCTCTATGATTTGAAGTTATAATCCTCAAATATGGTTAAATAGTGACTTTTTTCACCTTTTTCATATAGTTTAATACTACGTAAATATATTCATTTTCACCAATATTTCGATTCTATTTCATGTAGAATCACGATATGTGATTTGGCCGTCAAATATCAGAATTTCGCAAAATATTGCATTTTAAGCAAGTTTTCTTGCATTTTGTTTCGTACGAAAAATCATCGAATTTAGCAATATTTTGACGTTTATCATCCCCTTTTCCTTTATGTGATTTAAACAAAATATCATCGAATTAGGCAATATTTTGCCGTTTTTCCACGTTTTTGTGAATTTTCAGTCTATGGGTATTAATTCATATATATACGATAAAAATTATGCAAACACATAATTGATTAGATAATAACCTTAAATACTTCATTTTCAATCATCTATTTGTTTCTTGTTAAAATACTGAGTAAAATATTGAAAAGGGGAGAAGTTCTGTTTTTATTGCATATATCGACGTTTCAGCCGGAATAGAGCGATTTTCGTGTACATCTTCCATCGGTAATATAAACGGAAAATCAGTAACATTTTAGTTAATACTAATGAAAACACATTGATTTTTATCATTTGTATTGGAAACAACATTGTCATATGTCTTTTCTTGGATCTAAATAATACGAAACCTCGCTCTGTGATTTGAAGTTAAAATCCTCAAATATGGTTAAATATTGACTTTTTTCACGTTTTTCATGTAGTTTGATATTACGTAAATATATTCATTTTTACCAATATTTCGATACTATTTCATGTAGTATCACGATATGTGATTTGGCCTTCATATCTTAGAATTTCGCATAATATTGCATTTTATGCAAGTTTTCTTGCATTTTGTTTCGTACGAAAAATCATCGAATTTAGCAATATTTTGACGTTTATCATCCCCTTTTCCTTTATGTGACTTAAACAAAATATCATCGAATTAGGCAATATTTTGCCGTTTTCCACGTTTTTGTGAATTTACAGTCTATGGGTATTAATTCATATATATACGATTAAAATTATGCAAACACATAATTGATTAGATAATAACCTTAAATACTTCATTTTCAATCATCTATTTGTTTCTCGTTAAAATACTGAGTAAGATATTGAAAAGGGGAGAAGTTCGGTTTTTATTGCATATATCGACGTTTCAGCCGGATTAGAGCGGTTTTACGTGTACATCTTCCCTCGGTAATATAAACGGAAAATCAGGAACATTTTAGTTAATTCTAATGAAAACACATTGATTTTTATCATTTGTATTGGAAACAACATTGTCATATGTCTTTTCTTGGATCTAAATAATACGAAACCTCGCTCTATGATTTGAAGTTATAATCCTCAAATATGGTTAAATAGTGACTTTTTTCACCTTTTTCATATAGTTTAATACTACGTAAATATATTCATTTTCACCAATATTTCGATTCTATTTCATGTAGAATCACGATATGTGATTTGGCCGTCAAATATCAGAATTTCGCAAAATATTGCATTTTAAGCAAGTTTTCTTGCATTTTGTTTCGTACGAAAAATCATCGAATTTAGCAATATTTTGACGTTTATCATCCCCTTTTCCTTTATGTGATTTAAACAAAATATCATCGAATTAGGCAATATTTTGCCGTTTTTCCACGTTTTTGTGAATTTTCAGTCTATGGGTATTAATTCATATATATACGATAAAAATTATGCAAACACATAATTGATTAGATAATAACCTTAAATACTTCATTTTCAATCATCTATTTGTTTCTTGTTAAAATACTGAGTAAGATATTGAAAAGGGGAGAAGTTCGGTTTTTATTGCATATATCGACGTTTCAGCCGGATTAGAGCGGTTTTACGTGTACATCTTCCCCCGGTAATATAAACGGAAAATCAGTAACATTTTAGTTGATACTAATGAAAATACATTGATTTTTATCATTTGTATTGGAAACAACATTGTCATATGTCTTTTCTTGGATCTAAATAATACGAAACCTCGCTCTGTGATTTGAAGTTAAAATCCTCAAATATGGTTAAATATTGACTTTTTTCACGCTTCTCATGTAGTTTGATATTACGTAAATATATTCATTTTTAATAATATTTCGATACTATTTCATGTAGTATCACGATATGTGATTTGGCCTTCAAATCTTAGAATTTCGCATAATATTGCATTTTAAGCAAGTTTTCTTGCATTTTGTTTCGTACGAAAAATCATCGAATTTAGCAATATTTTGACGTTTATCATCCCCATTTCCTTTATGTGACTTAAACAAAATATCATCGAATTAGGCAATATTTTGCCGTTTTCCACGTTTTTGTGATTTTACAGTCTATGGGTATTAATTCATATATATACGATAAAAATGATGCAAACACATAATTGATTAGATAATAACCTTAAATACTTCATTTTCAATCATCTATTTGTTTCTCGTTAAAATACTGAGAAAGATATTGAAAAGGGGAGAAGTTCTGTTTTTATTGCATATATCGACGTTTCAGCCGGAATAGAGCGATTTTCGTGTACATCTTCCATCGGTAATATAAACGGAAAATCAGTAACATTTTAGTTAATACTAATGAAAACACATTGATTTTTATCATTTGTATTGGAAACAACATTGTCATATGTCTTTTCTTGGATCTAAATAATACGAAACCTCGCTCTGTGATTTGAAGTTAAAATCCTCAAATATGGTTATATATTGACTTTTTTCACGTTTTTCATATAGTTTGATATTACGTAAATATATTCATTTTTACCAATATTTCGATACTATATCATGTAGTATCACGATATGTGATTTGGCCTTCAAATCTCAGAATTTCGCATAATATTGCATTTTAAGCAAGTTTTCTTGCATTTTGTTTCGTACGAAAAATCATCGAATTTAGCAATATTTTGACGTTTATCATCCCCTTTTCCTTTATGTGATTTAAACAAAATATCATCGAATTAGGCAATATTTTGCCGTTTTTCCACGTTTTTGTGAATTTTCAGTCTATGGGTATTAATTCATATATATACGATAAAAATTATGCAAACACATAATTGATTAGATAATAACCTTAAATACTTCATTTTCAATCATCTATTTGTTTCTCGTTAAAATACTGAGTAAGATATTGAAAAGGGGAGAAGTTCGGTTTTTATTGCATATATCGACGTTTCAGCCGGATTAGAGCGGTTTTACTTGTACATCTTCCCTCGGTAATATAAACGGAAAATCAGGAACATTTTAGTTAATTCTAATGAAAACACATTGATTTTTATCATTTGTATTGGAAACAATATTGTCATATGTCTTTTCTTGGATCTAAATAATACGAAACCTCGCTCTATGATTTGAAGTTAAAATCCTCAAATATGGTTAAATAGTGACTTTTTTCACCTTTATCATGTAGTTTAATACTACGTAAATATATTCATTTTAACCAATATTTCGATTCTATTTCATGTAGAATCACGATATGTGATTTGGCCGTCAAATATCAGAATTTCGCAAAATATTGCATTTTAAGCAAGTTTTCTTGCATTTTGTTTCGTACGAAAAATCATCGAATTTAGCAATATTTTGACGTTTATCATCCCCTTTTCCTTTATGTGACTTAAACAAAATATCATCGAATTAGGCAATATTTTGCCGTTTTCCACGTTTTTGTGAATTTACAGTTTATGGGCATTAATTCATATATATACGATAAAAATGATGCAAACACATAATTGATTAGATAATAACCTTAAATACTTCATTTTCAATCATCTATTTGTTTCTCGTTAAAGTACTGAGTTAGATATTGAAAAGGGGAGAAGTTCTGTTTTTATTGCATATATCGACGTTTCAGCCGGAATAGAGCGATTTTCGTGTACATCTTCCATCGGTAATATAAACGGAAAATCAGTAACATTTTAGTTAATACTAATGAAAACACATTTTTAAGGTTTGTATTGGAAACAACATTGTCATATGTCTTTTCTTGGATATAAATAATACGAAACCTCGCTCTGTGATTTGAAGTTAAAATCCTCAAATATGGTTACATATTGACTTTTTTCACGTTTTTCATGTAGTTTGATATTACGTAAATATATTCATTTTTACCAATATTTCGATACTATTTCATGTAGTATCACGATATGTGATTTGGCCTTCAAATCTCAGAATTTCGCATAATATTGCATTTTAAGCAAGTTTTCTTGCATTTTGTTTCGTACAAAAAATAATCGAATTTAGCAATATTTTGACGTTTATCATCCCCTTTTCCTTTATGTGAATTAAACAAAATATAATCGAATTAGACAATATTTTGCCGTTTTCCACGTTTTTGTGAATTTACAGTCTATGGGTATTAATTCATATATATACGATAAAAATGATGCAAACACATAATTGATTAGATAATAACCTTAAATACTTCATTTTCAATCATCTATTTATTTCTCGTTAAAATACTGAGTAAGATATTGAAAAGGGGAGAAGTTCTGTTTTTATTGCATATATCGACGTTTCAGCCGGATTAGAGCGGTTTTACGTGTACATCTTCCCTCGGTAATATAAACGGAAAATCAGTAACATTTTAGTTGATACTAATGAAAATACATTGATTTTTATCATTTGTATTGGAAACAACATTGTCATATGTCTTTTCTTGGATCTAAATAATACGAAACCTCGCTCTGTGATTTGAAGTTAAAATCCTCAAATATGGTTAAATATTGACTTTTTTCACGCTTCTCATGTAGTTTGATATTACGTAAATATATTCATTTTTACCAATATTTCGATACTATTTCATGTAGTATCACGATATGTGATTTGGCCTTCAAATCTTAGAATTTCGCATAATATTGCATTTTAAGCAAGTTTTCTTGCATTTTGTTTCGTACGAAAAATAATCGAATTTAGCAATATTTTGACGTTTATCATCCCCTTTTCCTTTATGTGACTTTAACAAAATATCATCGAATTAGGCAATATTTTGCCGTTTTCCACGTTTTTGTGAATTTACAGTCTATGGGTATTAATTCATATATATACGATAAAAATTATGCAAACACATAATTGATTAGATAATAACCTTAAATACTTCATTTTCAATCATCTATTTGTTTCTCGTTAAAATACTGAGTAAAATATTGAAAAGGGGAGAAGTTCTGTTTTTATTGCATATATCGACGTTTCAGCCGGAATAGAGCGATTTTCGTGTACATCTTCCATCGGTAATATAAACGGAAAATCAGTAACATTTTAGTTAATACTAATGAAAACACATTGATTTTTATCATTTGTATTGGAAACAACATTGTCATATGTCTTTTCTTGGATCTAAATAATACGAAACCTCGCTCTGTGATTTGAAGTTAAAATCCTCAAATATGGTTAAATATTGACTTTTTTCACGTTTTTCATGTAGTTTGATATTACGTAAATATATTCATTTTTACCAATATTTCGATACTATTTCATGTAGTATCACGATATGTGATTTGGCCTACATATCTTAGAATTTCGCATAATATTGCATTTTATGCAAGTTTTCTTGCATTTTGTTTCGTACGAAAAATCATCGAATTTAGCAATATTTTGACGTTTATCATCCCCTTTTCCTTTATGTGACTTAAACAAAATATCATCGAATTAGGCAATATTTTGCCGTTTTCCACGTTTTTGTGAATTTACAGTCTATGGGTATTAATTCATATATATACGATAAAAATTATGCAAACACATAATTGATTAGATAATAACCTTAAATACTTCATTTTCAATCATCTATTTGTTTCTCGTTAAAATACTGAGTAAGATATTGAAAAGGGGAGAAGTTCGGTTTTTATTGCATATATCGACGTTTCAGCCGGATTAGAGCGGTTTTACGTGTACATCTTCCCTCGGTAATATAAACGGAAAATCAGGAACATTTTAGTTAATTCTAATGAAAACACATTGATTTTTATCATTTGTATTGGAAACAACATTGTCATATGTCTTTTCTTGGATCTAAATAATACGAAACCTCGCTCTATGATTTGAAGTTATATTCCTCAAATATGGTTAAATAGTGACTTTTTTCACCTTTTTCATATAGTTTAATACTACGTAAATATATTCATTTTCACCAATATTTCGATTCTATTTCATGTAGAATCACGATATGTGATTTGGCCGTCAAATATCAGAATTTCGCAAAATATTGCATTTTAAGCAAGTTTTCTTGCATTTTGTTTCGTACGAAAAATCATCGAATTTAGCAATATTTTGACGTTTATCATCCCCTTTTCCTTTATGTGATTTAAACAAAATATCATCGAATTAGGCAATATTTTGCCGTTTTTCCACGTTTTTGTGAATTTTCAGTCTATGGGTATTAATTCATATATATACGATAAAAATTATGCAAACACATAATTGATTAGATAATAACCTTAAATACTTCATTTTCAATCATCTATTTGTTTCTTGTTAAAATACTGAGTAAGATATTGAAAAGGGGAGAAGTTCGGTTTTTATTGCATATATCGACGTTTCAGCCGGATTAGAGCGGTTTTACGTGTACATCTTCCCCCGGTAATATAAACGGAAAATCAGTAACATTTTAGTTGATACTAATGAAAATACATTGATTTTTATCATTTGTATTGGAAACAACATTGTCATATGTCTTTTCTTGGATCTAAATAATACGAAACCTCGCTCTGTGATTTGAAGTTAAAATCCTCAAATATGGTTAAATATTGACTTTTTTCACGCTTCTCATGTAGTTTGATATTACGTAAATATATTCATTTTTAATAATATTTCGATACTATTTCATGTAGTATCACGATATGTGATTTGGCCTTCAAATCTTAGAATTTCGCATAATATTGCATTTTAAGCAAGTTTTCTTGCATTTTGTTTCGTACGAAAAATCATCGAATTTAGCAATATTTTGAAGTTTATCATCCCCATTTCCTTTATGTGACTTAAACAAAATATCATCGAATTAGGCAATATTTTGCCGTTTTCCACGTTTTTGTGATTTTACAGTCTATGGGTATTAATTCATATATATACGATAAAAATGATGCAAACACATAATTGATTAGATAATAACCTTAAATACTTCATTTTCAATCATCTATTTGTTTCTCGTTAAAATACTGAGAAAGATATTGAAAAGGGGAGAAGTTCTGTTTTTATTGCATATATCGACGTTTCAGCCGGAATAGAGCGATTTTCGTGTACATCTTCCATCGGTAATATAAACGGAAAATCAGTAACATTTTAGTTAATACTAATGAAAACACATTGATTTTTATCATTTGTATTGGAAACAACATTGTCATATGTCTTTTCTTGGATCTAAATAATACGAAACCTCGCTCTGTGATTTGAAGTTAAAATCCTCAAATATGGTTATATATTGACTTTTTTCACGTTTTTCATATAGTTTGATATTACGTAAATATATTCATTTTTACCAATATTTCGATACTATTTCATGTAGTATCACGATATGTGATTTGGCCTTCAAATCTCAGAATTTCGCATAATATTGCATTTTAAGCAAGTTTTCTTGCATTTTGTTTCGTACGAAAAATCATCGAATTTAGCAATATTTTGACGTTTATCATCCCCTTTTCCTTTATGTGATTTAAACAAAATATCATCGAATTAGGCAATATTTTGCCGTTTTTCCACGTTTTTGTGAATTTTCAGTCTATGGGTATTAATTCATATATATACGATAAAAATTATGCAAACACATAATTGATTAGATAATAACCTTAAATACTTCATTTTCAATCATCTATTTGTTTCTCGTTAAAATACTGAGTAAGATATTGAAAAGGGGAGAAGTTCGGTTTTTATTGCATATATCGACGTTTCAGCCGGATTAGAGCGGTTTTACTTGTACATCTTCCCTCGGTAATATAAACGGAAAATCAGGAACATTTTAGTTAATTCTAATGAAAACACATTGATTTTTATCATTTGTATTGGAAACAATATTGTCATATGTCTTTTCTTGGATCTAAATAATACGAAACCTCGCTCTATGATTTGAAGTTAAAATCCTCAAATATGGTTAAATAGTGACTTTTTTCACCTTTTTCATGTAGTTTAATTCTACGTAAATATATTCATTTTAACCAATATTTCGATTCTATTTCATGTAGAATCACGATATGTGATTTGGCCGTCAAATATCAGAATTTCGCAAAATATTGCATTTTAAGCAAGTTTTCTTGCATTTTGTTTCGTACGAAAAATCATCGAATTTAGCAATATTTTGACGTTTATCATCCCCTTTTCCTTTATGTGACTTAAACAAAATATCATCGAATTAGGCAATATTTTGCCGTTTTCCACGTTTTTGTGAATTTACAGTCTATGGGTATTAATTCATATATATACGATAAAAATTATGCAAACACATAATTGATTAGATAATAACCTTAAATACTTCATTTTCAATCATCTATTTGTTTCTCGTTAAAATACTGAGTAAAATATTGAAAAGGGGAGAAGTTCTGTTTTTATTGCATATATCGACGTTTCAGCTGGAATAGAGCGATTTTCGTGTACATCTTCCATCGGTAATATAAACGGAAAATCAGTAACATTTTAGTTAATACTAATGAAAACACATTGATTTTTATCATTTGTATTGGAAACAACATTGTCATATGTCTTTTCTTGGATCTAAATAATACGAAACCTCGCTCTGTGATTTGAAGTTAAAATCCTCAAATATGGTTAAATATTGACTTTTTTCACGTTTTTCATGTAGTTTGATATTACGTAAATATATTCATTTTTACCAATATTTCGATACTATTTCATGTAGTATCACGATATGTGATTTGGCCTTCATATCTTAGAATTTCGCATAATATTGCATTTTATGCAAGTTTTCTTGCATTTTGTTTCGTACGAAAAATCATCGAATTTAGCAATATTTTGACGTTTATCATCCCCTTTTCCTTTATGTGACTTAAACAAAATATCATCGAATTAGGCAATATTTTGCCGTTTTCCACGTTTTTGTGAATTTACAGTCTATGGGTATTAATTCATATATATACGATAAAAATTATGCAAACACATAATTGATTAGATAATAACCTTAAATACTTCATTTTCAATCATCTATTTGTTTCTCGTTAAAATACTGAGTAAGATATTGAAAAGGGGAGAAGTTCGGTTTTTATTGCATATATCGACGTTTCAGCCGGATTACAGCGGTTTTACGTGTATATCTTCCCTCGGTAATATAAACGGAAAATCAGGAACATTTTAGTTAATTCTAATGAAAACACATTGATTTTTATCATTTGTATTGGAAACAACATTGTCATATGTCTTTTCTTGGATCTAAATAATACGAAACCTCGCTCTATGATTTGAAGTTAAAATCCTCAAATATGGTTAAATAGTGACTTTTTCACGTTTTTCATGTAGTTTGATCCTACGTAAATATATTCATTTTAACCAATATTTCGATTCTATTTCATGTAGAATCACGATATGTGATTTGGCCTTCATATCTTAGAATTTCGCATAATATTGCATTTTAAGCAAGTTTTCTTGCATTTTGTTTCGTACGAAAAATCATCGAATTTAGCAATATTTTGACGTTTATCATCCCCTTTTCCTTTATGTGACTTAAACAAAATATCATCGAATTAGGCAATATTTTGCCGTTTTCCACGTTTTTGTGAATTTACAGTCTATGGGTATTAATTCATATATATACGATAAAAATTATGCAAACACATAATTGATTAGATAATAACCTTAAATACTTCATTTTCAATCATCTATTTGTTTCTCGTTAAAATACTGAGTAAGATATTGAAAAGGGGAGAAGTTCTGTTTTTTTGCATATATCGACGTTTCAGCCGGAATAGAGCGATTTTCGTGTACATCTTCCATCGGTAATATAAACGGAAAATCAGTAACATTTTAGTTAATACTAATGAAAACACATTGATTTTTATCATTTGTATTGGAAACAACATTGTCATATGTCTTTTCTTGGATCTAAATAATACGAAACCTCGCTCTGTGATTTGAAGTTAAAATCCTCAAATATGGTTATATATTGACTTTTTTCACGTTTTTCATGTAGTTTGATATTACGTAAATATATTCATTTTTACCAATATTTCGATACTATTTCATGTAGTATCACGATATGTGATTTGGCCGTCAAATATCAGAATTTCGCAAAATATTGCATTTTAAGCAAGTTTTCTTGCATTTTGTTTCGTACGAAAAATCATCGAATTTAGCAATATTTTGACGTTTATCATCCCCTTTTCCTTTATGTGACTTAAACAAAATATCATCGAATTAGGCAATATTTTGCCGTTTTCCACGTTTTTGTGAATTTACAGTCTATGGGTATTAATTCATATATATACGATAAAAATGATGCAAACACATAATTGATTAGATAATAACCTTAAATACTTCATTTTCAATCATCTATTTGTTTCTCGTTAAAATACTGAGTTAGATATTGAAAAGGGGAGAAGTTCTGTTTTTATTGCATATATCGACGTTTCAGCCGGAATAGAGCGATTTTCGTGTACATCTTCCAACGGTAATAAAACGGAAAATCAGTAACATTTTAGTTAATACTAATGAAAACACATTGATTTTTAACATTTGTATTGGAAACAACATTGTCATATGTCTTTTCTTGGATCTAAATAATACGAAACCTCGCTCTGTGATTTGAAGTTAAAATCCTCAAATATGGTTACATATTGACTTTTTTCACGTTTTTCATGTAGTTTGATATTACGTAAATATATTCATTTTTACCAATATTTCGATACTATTTCATGTAGTATCACGATATGTGATTTGGCCTTCAAATCTCAGAATTTCGCATAATATTGCATTTTAAGCAAGTTTTCTTGCATTTTGTTTCGTACAAAAAATAATCGAATTTAGCAATATTTTGACGTTTATCGTCCCCTTTTCCTTTATGTGACTTAAACAAAATATCATCGAATTAGACAATATTTTGCCGTTTTCCACGTTTTTGTGAATTTACAGTCTATGGGTATTAATTCATATATATACGATAAAAATTATGCAAACACATAATTGATTAGATAATAACCTTAAATACTTCATTTTCAATCATCTATTTGTTTCTCGTTAAAATACTGAGTAAGATATTGAAAAGGGGAGAAGTTCTGTTTTTTTGCATATATCGACGTTTCAGCCGGAATAGAGC
Organism: Procambarus clarkii; assembly: GCF_040958095.1. Taxonomy (NCBI): domain Eukaryota; kingdom Metazoa; phylum Arthropoda; class Malacostraca; order Decapoda; family Cambaridae; genus Procambarus; species Procambarus clarkii. The sequence goes on along the minus strand of NW_027189146.1, from coordinate 772,923 downwards.
GGTTTTACGTGTACATCTTCCCTCAGTAATATAAACGGAAAATCATTAACATTTTAGTTAATACTAATGAAAACACATTGATTTTTATCATTTGTATTGGAAACAACATTGTCATATGTCTTTTCTTGGATCTAAATAATACGAAACCTCGCTCTGTGATTTGAAGTTAAAATCCTCAAATATGGTTAAATAGTGACTTTTTTCACGTTTTTCATGTAGTTTGATACTACGTAAATATATTCATTTTAACCAATATTTCGATTCTATTTCATGTAGAATCACGATATGTGATTTGGCCGTCAAATATCAGAATTTCGCAAAATATTGCATTTTAAGCAAGTTTTCTTGCATTTTGTTTCGTACGAAAAATCATCGAATTTAGCAATATTTTGACGTTTATCATCCCCTTTTCCTTTATGTGACTTAAACAAAATATCATCGAATTAGGCAATATTTTGCCGTTTTCCACGTTTTTGTGAATTTACAGTCTATGGGTATTAATTCATATATATACGATAAAAATGATGCAAACACATAATTGATTAGATAATAACCTTAAATACTTCATTTTCAATCATCTATTTGTTTCTCGTTAAAATACTGAGTTAGATATTGAAAAGGGGAGAAGTTCTGTTTTTATTGCATATATCGACGTTTCAGCCGGAATAGAGCGATTTTCGTGTACATCTTCCATCGGTAATAAAACGGAAAATCAGTAACATTTTAGTTAATTCTAATGAAAACACATTGATTTTTAACATTTGTATTGGAAACAACATTGTCATATGTCTTTTCTTGGATCTAAATAATACGAAACCTCGCTCTGTGATTTGAAGTTAAAATCCTCAAATATGGTTACATATTGACTTTTTTCACGTTTTTCATGTAGTTTGATATTACGTAAATATATTCATTTTTACCAATATTTCGATACTATTTCATGTAGTATCACGATATGTGATTTGGCCTTCAAATCTCAGAATTTCGCATAATATTGCATTTTAAGCAAGTTTTCTTGCATTTTGTTTCGTACAAAAAATAATCGAATTGAGCAATATTTTGACGTTTATCAACCTCTTTTCCTTTATGTGAATTAAACAAAATATAATCGAATTAGACAATATTTTGCCGTTTTCCACGTTTTTGTGAATTTACAGTCTATGGGTATTAATTCATATATATACGATAAAAATGATGCAAACACATAATTGATTAGATAATAACCTTAAATACTTCATTTTCAATCATCTATTTATTTCTCGTTAAAATACTGAGTAAGATATTGAAAAGGGGAGAAGTACTGTTTTTATTGCATATATCGACGTTTCAGCCGGATTAGAGCGGTTTTACGTGTACATCTTCCATCGGTAATATAAACGGAAAATCAGTAACATTTTAGTTGATACTAATGAAAATACATTCATTTTTATCATTTGTATTGGAAACAACATTGTCATGTCTTTTCTTGGATCTAAATAATACGAAACCTCGCTCTGTGATTTGAAGTTAAAATCCTCAAATATGGTTAAATATTGACTTTTTTCACGCTTCTCATGTAGTTTGATATTACGTAAATATATTCATTTTTACCAATATTTCGATACTATTTCATGTAGTATCACGATATGTGATTTGGCCTTCAAATCTTTGAATTTCGCATAATATTGCATTTTAAGCAAGTTTTCTTGCATTTTGTTTCGTACGAAAAATCATCGAATTTAGCAATATTTTGACGTTTATCATCCCCTTTTCCTTTATGTGACTTAAACAAAATATCATCGAATTAGGCAATATTTTGCCGTTTTCCACGTTTTTGTGAATTTACAGTCTATGGGTATTAATTCATATATATACGATAAAAATTATGCAAACACATAATTGATTAGATAATAACCTTAAATACTTCATTTTCAATCATCTATTTGTTTCTCGTTAAAATACTGAGTAAAATATTGAAAAGGGGAGAAGTTCTGTTTTTATTGCATATATCGACGTTTCAGCCGGAATAGAGCGATTTTCGTGTACATCTTCCATCGGTAATATAAACGGAAAATCAGTAACATTTTAGTTAATACTAATGAAAACACATTGATTTTTATCATTTGTATTGGAAACAACATTGTCATATGTCTTTTCTTGGATCTAAATAATACGAAACATCGCTCTGTGATTTAAAGTTAAAATCCTCAAATATGGTTAAATATTGACTTTTTTCACGTTTTTCATGTAGTTTGATATTACGTAAATATATTCATTTTTACCAATATTTCGATACTATTTCATGTAGTATCACGATATGTGATTTGGCCTTCATATCTTAGAATTTCGCATAATATTGCATTTTATGCAAGTTTTCTTGCATTTTGTTTCGTACGAAAAATCATCGAATTTAGCAATATTTTGACGTTTATCATCCCCTTTTCCTTTATGTGACTTAAACAAAATATCATCGAATTAGGCAATATTTTGCCGTTTTCCACGTTTTTGTGAATTTACAGTCTATGGTTATTAATTCATATATATACGATAAAAATTATGCAAACACATAATTGATTAGATAATAACCTTAAATACTTCATTTTCAATCATCTATTTTTTTCTCGTTAAAATACTGAGTAAGATATTGAAAAGGGGAGAAGTTCGGTTTTTATTGCATATATCGACGTTTCAGCCGGATTAGAGCGGTTTTACGTGTATATCTTCCCTCGGTAATATAAACGGAAAATCAGGAACATTTTAGTTAATTCTAATGAAAACACATTGATTTTTATCATTTGTATTGGAAACAACATTGTCATATGTCTTTTCTTGGATCTAAATAATACGAAACCTCGCTCTATGATTTGAAGTTAAAATCCTCAAATATGGTTAAATAGTGACTTTTTCACGTTTTTCATGTAGTTTGATACTACGTAAATATATTCATTTTAACCAATATTTCGATTCTATTTCATGTAGAATCACGATATGTGATTTGGCCTTCATATCTTAGAATTTCGCATAATATTGCATTTTAAGCAAGTTTTCTTGCATTTTGTTTCGTACGAAAAATCATCGAATTTAGCAATATTTTGACGTTTATCATCCCCTTTTCCTTTATGTGACTTAAACAAAATATCATCGAATTAGGCAATATTTTGCCGTTTTCCACGTTTTTGTGAATTTACAGTCTATGGGTATTAATTCATATATATACGATAAAAATTATGCAAACACATAATTGATTAGATAATAACCTTAAATACTTCATTTTCAATCATCTATTTGTTTCTCGTTAAAATACTGAGTAAGATATTGAAAAGGGGAGAAGTTCTGTTTTTTTGCATATATCGACGTTTCAGCCGGAATAGAGCGATTTTCGTGTACATCTTCCATCGGTAATATAAACGGAAAATCAGTAACATTTTAGTTAATACTAATGAAAACACATTGATTTTTATCATTTGTATTGGAAACAACATTGTCATATGTCTTTTCTTGGATCTAAATAATACGAAACCTCGCTCTGTGATTTGAAGTTAAAATCCTCAAATATGGTTATATATTGACTTTTTTCACGTTTTTCATGTAGTTTGATATTACGTAAATATATTCATTTTTACCAATATTTCGATACTATTTCATGTAGTATCACGATATGTGATTTGGCCTTCAAATCTCAGAATTTCGCATAATATTGCATTTTAAGCAAGTTTTCTTGCATTTTGTTTCGTACAAAAAATAATCGAATTTAGCAATATTTTGACGTTTATCATCCCCTTTTCCTTTATGTGACTTAAACAAAGTATCATCGAATTAGACAATATTTTGCCGTTTTCCACGTTTTTGTGAATTTACAGTCTATGGGTATTAATTCATATATATACGATAAAAATTATGCAAACACATAATTGATTAGATAATAACCTTGAATACTTCATTTTCAATCATCTATTTGTTTCTCGTTAAAATACTGAGTAAGATATTGAAAGGGGAGAAGTTCTGTTTTTTTGCATATATCGACGTTTCAGCCGGAATAGAGCGGTTTTACGTGTACATCTTCCCTCAGTAATATAAACGGAAAATTAGTAACATTTTAGTTAATACTAATGAAAACACATTGATTTTTATCATTTGTATTGGAAACAACATTGTCATATGTCTTTTCTTGGATCTAAATAATACGAAACCTCGCTCTGTGATTTGAAGTTAAAATCCTCAAATATGGTTAAATAGTGACTTTTTTCACGTTTTTCATGTAGTTTGATACTACGTAAATATATTCATTTTAACCAATATTTCGATTCTATTTCATGTAGAATCACGATATGTGATTTGGCCGTCAAATATCAGAATTTCGCAAAATATTGCATTTTAAGCAAGTTTTCTTGCATTTTGTTTCGTACAAAAAATAATCGAATTGAGCAATATTTTGACGTTTATCATCCCCTTTTCCTTTATGTGAATTAAACAAAATATAATCGAATTAGACAATATTTTGCCGTTTTCCACGTTTTTGTGAATTTACAGTCTATGGGTATTAATTCATATATATACGATAAAAATGATGCAAACACATAATTGATTAGATAATAACCTTAAATACTTCATTTTCAATCATCTATTTGTTTCTCGTTAAAATACTGAGTAAGATATTGAAAAGGGGAGAAGTTCTGTTTTTTTGCATATATCGACGTTTCAGCCGGAATAGAGCGATTTTCGTGTACATCTTCCATCGGTAATATAAACGGAAAATCAGTAACATTTTAGTTAATACTAATGAAAACACATTGATTTTTATCATTTGTATTGGAAACAACATTGTCATATGTCTTTTCTTGGATCTAAATAATACGAAACCTCGCTCTGTGATTTGAAGTTAAAATCCTCAAATATGGTTATATATTGACTTTTTTCACGTTTTTCATGTAGTTTGATATTACGTAAATATATTCATTTTTACCAATATTTCGATACTATTTCATGTAGTATCACGATATGTGATTTGGCCGTCAAATATCAGAATTTCGCAAAATATTGCATTTTAAGCAAGTTTTCTTGCATTTTGTTTCGTACGAAAAATCATCGAATTTAGCAATATTTTGACGTTTATCATCCCCTTTTCCTTTATGTGACTTAAACAAAATATCATCGAATTAGGCAATATTTTGCCGTTTTCCACGTTTTTGTGAATTTACAGTTTATGGGTATTAATTCATATATATACGATAAAAATGATGCAAACACATAATTGATTAGATAATAACCTTAAATACTTCATTTTCAATCATCTATTTGTTTCTCGTTAAAATACTGAGTTAGATATTGAAAAGGGGAGAAGTTCTGTTTTTATTGCATATATCGACGTTTCAGCCGGAATAGAGCGATTTTCGTGTACATCTTCCATCGGTAATAAAACGGAAAATCAGTAACATTTTAGTTAATACTAATGAAAACACATTGATTTTTAACATTTGTATTGGAAACAACATTGTCATATGTCTTTTCTTGGATCTAAATAATACGAAACCTCGCTCTGTGATTTGAAGTTAAAATCCTCAAATATGGTTAAATAGTGACTTTTTTCACGTTTTTCATGTAGTTTGATACTACGTAAATATATTCATTTTAACCAATATTTCGATTCTATTTCATGTAGAATCACGATATGTGATTTGGCCGTCAAATATCAGAATTTCGCAAAATATTGCATTTTATGCAAGTTTTCTTGCATTTTGTTTCGTACGAAAAATCATCGAATTTAGCAATATTTTGACGTTTATCATCCCCTTTTCCTTTATGTGACTTAAACAAAATATCATCGAATTAGGCAATATTTTGCCGTTTTCCACGTTTTTGTGAATTTACAGTCTATGGGTATTAATTCATATATATACGATAAAAATGATGCAAACACATAATTGATTAGATAATAACCTTAAATACTTCATTTTCAATCATCTATTTGTTTCTCGTTAAAATACTGAGTTAGATATTGAAAAGGGGAGAAGTTCTGTTTTTATTGCATATATCGACGTTTCAGCCGGAATAGAGCGATTTTCGTGTACATCTTCCATCGGTAATAAAACGGAAAATCAGTAACATTTTAGTTAATTCTAATGAAAACACATTGATTTTTAACATTTGTATTGGAAACAACATTGTCATATGTCTTTTCTTGGATCTAAATAATACGAAACCTCGCTCTGTGATTTGAAGTTAAAATCCTCAAATATGGTTACATATTGACTTTTTTCACGTTTTTCATGTAGTTTGATATTACGTAAATATATTCATTTTTACCAATATTTCGATACTATTTCATGTAGTATCACGATATGTGATTTGGCCTTCAAATCTCAGAATTTCGCATAATATTGCATTTTAAGCAAGTTTTCTTGCATTTTGTTTCGTACAAAAAATAATCGAATTGAGCAATATTTTGACGTTTATCAACCCCTTTTCCTTTATGTGAATTAAACAAAATATAATCGAATTAGACAATATTTTGCCGTTTTCCACGTTTTTGTGAATTTACAGTCTATGGGTATTAATTCATATATATACGATAAAAATGATGCAAACACATAATTGATTAGATAATAACCTTAAATACTTCATTTTCAATCATCTATTTGTTTCTCGTTAAAATACTGAGTAAAATATTGAAAAGGGGAGAAGTTCTGTTTTTATTGCATATATCGACGTTTCAGCCGGAATAGAGCGATTTTCGTGTACATCTTCCATCGGTAATATAAACGGAAAATCAGTAACATTTTAGTTAATACTAATGAAAACACATTGATTTTTATCATTTGTATTGGAAACAACATTGTCATATGTCTTTTCTTGGATCTAAATAATACGAAACATCGCTCTGTGATTTAAAGTTAAAATCCTCAAATATGGTTAAATATTGACTTTTTTCACGTTTTTCATGTAGTTTGATATTACGTAAATATATTCATTTTTACCAATATTTCGATACTATTTCATGTAGTATCACGATATGTGATTTGGCCTTCATATCTTAGAATTTCGCATAATATTGCATTTTATGCAAGTTTTCTTGCATTTTGTTTCGTACGAAAAATCATCGAATTTACCAATATTTTGACGTTTATCATCCCCTTTTCCTTTATGTGACTTAAACAAAATATCATCGAATTAGGCAATATTTTGCCGTTTTCCACGTTTTTGTGAATTTACAGTCTATGGGTATTAATTCATATATATACGATAAAAATTATGCAAACACATAATTGATTAGATAATAACCTTAAATACTTCATTTTCAATCATCTATTTGTTTCTCGTTAAAATACTGAGTAAGATATTGAAAAGGGGAGAAGTTCGGTTTTTATTGCATATATCGACGTTTCAGCCGGATTAGAGCGGTTTTACGTGTATATCTTCCCTCGGTAATATAAACGGAAAATCAGGAACATTTTAGTTAATTCTAATGAAAACACATTGATTTTTATCATTTGTATTGGAAACAACATTGTCATATGTCTTTTCTTGGATCTAAATAATACGAAACCTCGCTCTATGATTTGAAGTTAAAATCCTCAAATATGGTTAAATAGTGACTTTTTCACGTTTTTCATGTAGTTTGATACTACGTAAATATATTCATTTTAACCAATATTTCGATTCTATTTCATGTAGAATCACGATATGTGATTTGGCCTTCATATCTTAGAATTTCGCATAATATTGCATTTTAAGCAAGTTTTCTTGCATTTTGTTTCGTACGAAAAATCATCGAATTTAGCAATATTTTGACGTTTATCATCCCCTTTTCCTTTATGTGACTTAAACAAAATATCATCGAATTAGGCAATATTTTGCCGTTTTCCACGTTTTTGTGAATTTACAGTCTATGGGTATTAATTCATATATATACGATAAAAATTATGCAAACACATAATTGATTAGATAATAACCTTAAATACTTCATTTTCAATCATCTATTTGTTTCTCGTTAAAATACTGAGTAAGATATTGAAAAGGGGAGAAGTTCTGTTTTTTTGCATATATCGACGTTTCAGCCGGAATAGAGCGATTTTCGTGTACATCTTCCATCGGTAATATAAACGGAAAATCAGTAACATTTTAGTTAATACTAATGAAAACACATTGATTTTTATCATTTGTATTGGAAACAACATTGTCATATGTCTTTTCTTGGATCTAAATAATACGAAACCTCGCTCTGTGATTTGAAGTTAAAATCCTCAAATATGGTTATATATTGACTTTTTTCACGTTTTTCATGTAGTTTGATATTACGTAAATATATTCATTTTTACCAATATTTCGATACTATTTCATGTAGTATCACGATATGTGATTTGGCCTTCAAATCTCAGAATTTCGCATAATATTGCATTTTAAGCAAGTTTTCTTGCATTTTGTTTCGTACAAAAAATAATCGAATTTAGCAATATTTTGACGTTTATCATCCCCTTTTCCTTTATGTGACTTAAACAAAGTATCATCGAATTAGACAATATTTTGCCGTTTTCCACGTTTTTGTGAATTTACAGTCTATGGGTATTAATTCATATATATACGATAAAAATTATGCAAACACATAATTGATTAGATAATAACCTTGAATACTTCATTTTCAATCATCTATTTGTTTCTCGTTAAAATACTGAGTAAGATATTGAAAGGGGAGAAGTTCTGTTTTTTTGCATATATCGACGTTTCAGCCGGAATAGAGCGGTTTTACGTGTACATCTTCCCTCAGTAATATAAACGGAAAATCAGTAACATTTTAGTTAATACTAATGAAAACACATTGATTTTTATCATTTGTATTGGAAACAACATTGTCATATGTCTTTTCTTGGATCTAAATAATACGAAACCTCGCTCTGTGATTTGAAGTTAAAATCCTCAAATATGGTTATATATTGACTTTTTTCACGTTTTTCATGTAGTTTGATATTACGTAAATATATTCATTTTTACCAATATTTCGATACTATTTCATGTAGTATCACGATATGTGATTTGGCCGTCAAATATCAGAATTTCGCAAAATATTGCATTTTAAGCAAGTTTTCTTGCATTTTGTTTCGTACGAAAAATCATCGAATTTAGCAATATTTTGACGTTTATCATCCCCTTTTCCTTTATGTGACTTAAACAAAATATCATCGAATTAGGCAATATTTTGCCGTTTTCCACGTTTTTGTGAATTTACAGTTTATGGGTATTAATTCATATATATACGATAAAAATGATGCAAACACATAATTGATTAGATAATAACCTTAAATACTTCATTTTCAATCATCTATTTGTTTCTCGTTAAAATACTGAGTTAGATATTGAAAAGGGGAGAAGTTCTGTTTTTATTGCATATATCGACGTTTCAGCCGGAATAGAGCGATTTTCGTGTACATCTTCCATCGGTAATAAAACGGAAAATCAGTAACATTTTAGTTAATACTAATGAAAACACATTGATTTTTAACATTTGTATTGGAAACAACATTGTCATATGTCTTTTCTTGGATCTAAATAATACGAAACCTCGCTCTGTGATTTGAAGTTAAAATCCTCAAATATGGTTAAATAGTGACTTTTTTCACGTTTTTCATGTAGTTTGATACTACGTAAATATATTCATTTTAACCAATATTTCGATTCTATTTCATGTAGAATCACGATATGTGATTTGGCCGTCAAATATCAGAATTTCGCAAAATATTGCATTTTATGCAAGTTTTCTTGCATTTTGTTTCGTACGAAAAATCATCGAATTTAGCAATATTTTGACGTTTATCATCCCCTTTTCCTTTATGTGACTTAAACAAAATATCATCGAATTAGGCAATATTTTGCCGTTTTCCACGTTTTTGTGAATTTACAGTCTATGGGTATTAATTCATATATATACGATAAAAATTATGCAAACACATAATTGATTAGATAATAATCTTAAATACTTCATTTTCAATCATCTATTTGTTTCTCGTTAAAATACTGAGTAAGATATTGAAAAGGGGAGAAGTTCTGTTTTTTTGCATATATCGACGTTTCAGCCGGAATAGAGCGATTTTCGTGTACATCTTCCATCGGTAATATGAACGGAAAATCAGTAACATTTTAGTTAATACTAATGAAAACACATTGATTTTTATCATTTGTATTGGAAACAACATTGTCATATGTCTTTTCTTGGATCTAAATAATACGAAACCTCGCTCTGTGATTTGAAGTTAAAATCCTCAAATATGGTTACATATTGACTTTTTTCACGTTTTTCATGTAGTTTGATATTACGTAAATATATTCATTTTTACCAATATTTCGATACTATTTCATGTAGTATCACGATATGTGATTTGGCCTTCAAATCTCAGAATTTCGCATAATATTGCATTTTAAGCAAGTTTTCTTGCATTTTGTTTCGTACAAAAAATAATCGAATTTAGCAATATTTTGACGTTTATCATCCCCTTTTCCTTTATGTGACTTAAACAAAATATCATCGAATTAGGCAATATTTTGCCGTTTTCCACGTTTTTGTGAATTTACAGTCTATGGGTATTAATTCATATATATACGATAAAAATGATGCAAACACATAATTGATTAGATAATAACCTTAAATACTTCATTTTCAATCATCTATTTGTTTCTCGTTAAAATACTGAGTTAGATATTGAAAAGGGGAGAAGTTCTGTTTTTATTGCATATATCGACGTTTCAGCCGGAATAGAGCGATTTTCGTGTACATCTTCCATCGGTAATATAAACGGAAAATCAGTAACATTTTAGTTAATACTAATGAAAACACATTGATTTTTAACATTTGTATTGGAAACAACATTGTCATATGTCTTTTCTTGGATCTAAATAATACGAAACCTCGCTCTATGATTTGAAGTTAAAATCCTCAAATATGGTTAAATAGTGACTTTTTCACGTTTTTCATGTAGTTTGATACTACGTAAATATATTCATTTTAACCAATATTTCGATTCTATTTCATGTAGAATCACGATATGTGATTTGGCCGTCAAATATCAGAATTTCGCAAAATATTGCATTTTAAGCAAGTTTTCTTGCATTTTGTTTCGTACGAAAAATCATCGAATTTAGCAATATTTTGACGTTTATCATCCCCTTTTCCTTTATGTGACTTAAACAAAATATCATCGAATGAGGCAATATTTTGCCGTTTTCCACGTTTTTGTGAATTTACAGTCTATGGGTATTAATTCATATATATACGATAAAAATGATGCAAACACATAATTGATTAGATAATAACCTTAAATACTTCATTTTCAATCATCTATTTGTTTCTCGTTAAAATACTGAGTTAGATATTGAAAAGGGGAGAAGTTCTGTTTTTATTGCATATATCGACGTTTCAGCCGGAATAGAGCGATTTTCGTGTACATCTTCCATCGGTAATATAAACGGAAAATCAGTAACATTTTAGTTAATACTAATGAAAACACATTTTTAAGGTTTGTATTGGAAACAACATTGTCATATGTCTTTTCTTGGATCTAAATAATACGAAACCTCGCTCTGTGATTTGAAGTTAAAATCCTCAAATAAGGTTACATATTGACTTTTTTCACGTTTTTCATGTAGTTTGATATTACGTAAATATATTCATTTTTACCAATATTTCGATACTATTTCATGTAGTATCACGATATGTGATTTGGCCTTCAAATCTTAGAATTTCGCATAATATTGCATTTTAAGCAAGTTTTCTTGCATTTTGTTTCGTACGAAAAATCATCGAATTTAGCAATATTTTGACGTTTATCATCCCCTTTTCCTTTATGTGACTTAAACAAAATATCATCGAATTAGGCAATATTTTGCCGTTTTCCACGTTTTTGTGAATTTACAGTCTATGGGTATTAATTCATATATATACGATAAAAATTATGCAAACACATAATTGATTAGATAATAACCTTAAATACTTCATTTTCAATCATCTATTTGTTTCTCGTTAAAATACTGAGTAAGATATTGAAAAGGGGAGAAGTTCTGTTTTTATTGCATATATCGACGTTTCAGCCGGATTAGAGCGGTTTTACGTGTACATCTTCCCTCGGTAATATAAACGGAAAATCAGGAACATTTTAGTTAATTCTAATGAAAACACATTGATTTTTATCATTTGTATTGGAAACAACATTGTCATATGTCTTTTCTTGGATCTAAATAATACGAAACCTCGCTCTATGATTTGAAGTTAAAATCCTCAAATATGGTTAAATAGTGACTTTTTCACGTTTTTCATGTAGTTTGATACTACGTAAATATATTCATTTTAACCAATATTTCGATTCTATTTCATGTAGAATCACGATATGTGATTTGGCCGTCAAATATCAGAATTTCGCAAAATATTGCATTTTATGCAAGTTTTCTTGCATTTTGTTTCGTACGAAAAATCATCGAATTTAGCAATATTTTGACGTTTATCATCCCCTTTTCCTTTATGTGACTTAAACAAAATATCATCGAATTAGGCAATATTTTGCCGTTTTCCACGTTTTTGTGAATTTACAGTCTATGGGTATTAATTCATATATATACGATAAAAATTATGCAAACACATAATTGATTAGATAATAATCTTAAATACTTCATTTTCAATCATCTATTTGTTTCTCGTTAAAATACTGAGTAAGATATTGAAAAGGGGAGAAGTTCTGTTTTTTTGCATATATCGACGTTTCAGCCGGAATAGAGCGATTTTCGTGTACATCTTCCATCGGTAATATGAACGGAAAATCAGTAACATTTTAGTTAATACTAATGAAAACACATTGATTTTTATCATTTGTATTGGAAACAACATTGTCATATGTCTTTTCTTGGATCTAAATAATACGAAACCTCGCTCTGTGATTTGAAGTTAAAATCCTCAAATATGGTTACATATTGACTTTTTTCACGTTTTTCATGTAGTTTGATATTACGTAAATATATTCATTTTTACCAATATTTCGATACTATTTCATGTAGTATCACGATATGTGATTTGGCCTTCAAATCTCAGAATTTCGCATAATATTGCATTTTAAGCAAGTTTTCTTGCATTTTGTTTCGTACAAAAAATAATCGAATTTAGCAATATTTTGACGTTTATCATCCCCTTTTCCTTTATGTGACTTAAACAAAATATCATCGAATTAGGCAATATTTTGCCGTTTTCCACGTTTTTGTGAATTTACAGTCTATGGGTATTAATTCATATATATACGATAAAAATGATGCAAACACATAATTGATTAGATAATAACCTTAAATACTTCATTTTCAAT